>NW_027397074.1:68722790-68778184 GCF_003265705.2 Callorhinus ursinus | reverse complement strand
GCTGCAGGCCCGCGGGCGGGCTTCGCCCCGCCCGGCCCCGCCGAAGCCCGCCCGCGGGCCTGCAGCCCTTTCTCCAGCCGGCGCCTCCACCTGACCTTCTCCTCCCCGCGCCGCCCCTCCTGCTCCGGCCGCAGTCTTCCGTGTGGTGACTCCACGACTGAAATCCCGGCCCACATCACATGCTCTGTCGGTTGGGTCAGTGTTGCCAGCATCCTGTGTGGTCAGGTCGTTGCCCTTACTTACATTCCAGGTGGTCAGCCAAGGAAAACAAGACCAGAAGACGCTGACGGTTCAGGGGGCAGAGATTAGCTGTACAGGGGAGAGGCAGAGGCAGAGGCAGGACAGAGGACTGGGGCCCCAGGGGCCCCAGGCTGGGTGACCGCCCGCCGGTCCCTGGTCCCTCGGGGGCCTGGAGAGCTAGGGCGGAGCCGTGGAGCCTCGAGTCCCTGGGCCCCAGCTGCCGAACACACAGCCCGGGGGGATTCAGCTTCATAGGGAGGAGTTTCACACCCTGTGGTCGGAAAAAGTTGGTTGGAGGCAAATGCGTTCTTCCCAGAGCCTTGGTAGACTCCAGCCCTTCCGCAGTGAGGGACATGGAGGAAATGAGGTCAAGGTTCTGTCCTTGATCTGGTCCCAGCCCGGCCTCCGCGGACCCCGGCCTGGCGGTGGGCTGCAGGGGAGGGGTGGAAGACGCAGGAGCTGGAGAAGAGGAGCTCCAAGGGAGGAGGGTGAGGGGGGCAGCAGGTAGGGACCAAGCTCCGGATGTCTTCCTGCAAACGAGCCCAGGAGTGTTGTTTCTATTCCGGCCAACGTCAGGAGAGGACTGCCACTGCCAAAATACTTTGCTGCTCTCTTTCTTGACTCCATCTCCCTGGTAGCGGCTTCTGTGGTACTCACCCTGGAGGTGACCGGCCGGGAAACGAGCCCCCAGAGCAAGGCCCGTGTAGCCTCACTGGAGGGCATCGCTCCCAAAGACCGCGCCATGCTCTTGACAGGCACACCTGTAGAGGCTGAGGCTGCTCTGGGCCAACGTGGAGTGGAGGCTTTGGCCAGCCTGGAAGGAGCCGGCTGCGCGCGGAGGTGAAGTCCCTGGCTCCCTGGCGCGTGCTGGCCGAGTCAGAGGGCGGACCCCCAAGGTGGCCAAACAGGAGAAAAAGAAGACAGGCTGAACCACGCAGTGGATGCAGGACAACCAGCGCTTGGTCAACGTCATGCCCACCTTTGGCAAGAAGGGCCCCGATGCCAACTCTTAAATCCGTTGTAATGCTGGCTCTCCCCAACAAAGCCACTAAGTCCAGTCGTCAACAACAACAACAACGATAAAACACCTTTGTTATAGCTCCCAAGAGCAGGGCCATACTGCCACTCAGGCCTCAGCATCAGGAGTGAGGGGAAAGCAGGGGCCAGAGCCTTTATTGGGGTTTTTGCTGGAATAGACGAGGCAGGGTGGGCATGCTGGGCAGGTTTAGGAGGGGGACAGTAGGGGTAATTTCAGTGGGCTCTGGCTCCAGGGGCATCCCCAGTGGCCTGATATCTGGCCCTGGGGGGATTTAGGGTAGGAGGATACTGTCCTGACTGTAGGAAGCTGATAAAAGGAGGCGAATGTGGGCGAGAGGGGCGGATTCGTTGGGTTGCCTATCAAAGGTAGGCTCACAGGCAAGTTGTCTGCTATTTCTAGAAGGCAGCTAACCATGGGAGGAGCAGTCCCTCTCTGGGCCTGCAAGGCCCCGGAGACCTCAAACCTCACAAAATACAGAAAATAGAAAGCAGAATGTCAGAATGTGCCAGAACATCAGGGGGTCTGCGAGGAGCTGTAACCTCGCTGGGAACCCCACCCAGGGAGGTAGAGCATGAGAGACCAAAGTGCCATGTGAAAGCAGGAGGCTCCCGGTTCCGGCAACAGCTCCCTTGGACAGTCGGCTGGTGTGGTGCAAACACGCTCACTCTCCCCCAGAAGGTGCGGCGTGGGGTGGACTCAGGCTTTGGCTTTGGGGTCAGACCTGGCTGGGCACCACCGTGTGACCAGGGGAAGTTACTTCACCCTTCTGAGCCCAACAGGATGGTTGGCAGAATTAAAGGAATTTGAGGACAGAAGCTTCTCTACTTGGGCTCCTGGCTCTGTGAGCTGTAGAAATGCCTCAGAGAGCTCTCTGGAACTGGCTAAAGAAATGCCGATTTCCTGGCTCCCCCTAGACCTTCATGTGACCTGGGCCACACTCCGTAAACTGCAAAAAGATAGCAAGACCAAGAGAAGTGAGTGTGTTCTGGTAACAGCAGCAGGACACCGGGGCAGAGCTGAATCTCACAGCCATTACCCCGGGAAAGCTGGCTAGGCTGGGTGGCCGGTCACCACTAACCGCTGGAAGCAGGCGACCAGGGCCCCGGGACACAAATACCAGCCCCAGAGTGGGGGCAGCTCTTTTTGCTGCCACACACAGAGGGCTGGCACCCCTCAGCTGGGTCCGCCGACCTGCTGTAGCCCCAGTACTGAAGTTGGAGGTGTTCGAAACTTCACACGACAGAGACCATTTTCAGCTCTGTGAGGCCCAGAATGAGAAATAAATTCACATCCTCGGAGGAAAATGGAAATGTCATCTCCTTTTCAAGTTCCTAGTAGTACCTGTACATTCCAAACTGTGGAGAATGAATTATTTGCTTATTTATTTTAATATGGACATTTTTTTAAAGCAAGTTGATTTGCTCCTGGTCATTTCCCCCCCCAAGATTTTATTTATTTATTTGACACATAGAGAGCACAGCAGGGGGAACAGCAGAGGGAGAGGGAGAAGCAGGCTCCCCCTGAGCAGGGACCCCCCCACATGGGACTGGACGCCAGGACCCCGGGATCATGACCTGAGCCAAAGGCAGACGCTTAGCCGACTCAGCCACCCCGGTGCCCCTTCCTGGTCATCTCTTATCTGCAAATTCCATGAAGGCTAAAAATTGAGAGTTCTCTTATAATACTCGCTCCTTAATCCTGCCTACTCCCAACACAACCAAATCTTTGTATGATTTCTGGTGGAGCAACATTTTGCTGAGGTGATTTCACAGAATTCTGTAGCCAACACTCTGTTGTCACCGGTCTTCTGGCCAGTGCTGTGACCGCGTGAGCCCACACCCTGGACCCCAGGGCACCCCTGTTCTCTGAAATGCCTGACTCATCCTACCCAGGCTTTCTTGAAGAAAGTGAAGTGAAATTAAGCCCTCCCACACTCCTTTAAAAATGTATCCTCTAAATTCCAGTTGTCGTAGTAACATCTTCATGCTGCCCCGCTGCCTTTTATATATTTTGGTGCTGATGGACCATCAGTTACCATGAGAACAGGAATGTCTTTAAACAGCGAATCTTATGGAGCTCAGTTCTGTGTCATGTGCAAAACAAAACCCACGTCCACAGGGACAGCCTCAGCAGAGCTCTGATAGTTTAACAATGGAATGGGACCTAGAAACCAAGAGTTTCACTTGGTTCTCTGAATTTTATTTTGAAAAAAAAAGAAAAAGGTGTATTTTTTTTTAAAGATTCAGTTCTATTAACTGTCACTCTTCAGTGATTACATTAGTTTTAAAGACTTACTTTTAATTTATTTGAGAGAGAGAGAGAAGGGTCAGAAGGAGAGGGAGAGAGAGAATCCCAAGCAGACTGTGTGCCCTGTGAGAGCCCCAAGCAGGGCTCGATCTCACAACCCTGAGATCATGACCTGAGCCCAAACCAAGAGTCAAACACTTAACTGAGTGTGCCACCCAGGCGCCCCAGTACATTGGTTTTAAAGGCATAGTCCTTCCTTCAGACTTGAGGACAGATTTGTTCATGCCTGCCACACAACTGTAGTCATCCCCACTTCCCCAGTTCGACCCTCCAGTGACCGGGCAGTGCCAGCTGATCGGCCATTCCCTGCAATCGCAGAGCCGAGGTCTGTGCATTGATTCTCTCTTTCAAAGGTGAATGTTGGAAAAATGTAAGCTCTTTTGAGTTCAAGGACATAACACATGCTTCTTCAGAACTCTTTGCAGAGTCCTTTTTGTTAATTGATTTGACTTCAAGCTTTCCATTCTCAAGTACAAAATGAAGTTTGGGCTGAGAATTTAAAAGAGTTCATTTCAGAGGATTTGTGTGTGGGAACCAACTCGGAGGTAGGAAGAAGCCAGCGTCACAGTCTGAAGAGCAGCCTGCGTCAAAGACACACTCTTCACGAAGTCCTATGGCTAGACGTTCGCAGCACGTAGTGCGTGCCTACCACGTGCCGGGCGCTGGGCTGCACACGTGGCGCGTATTACCTCATTTCATCCTCGCACTATACGTTCTCCTTTACGCTTTCATTTTTTGAGAAAACAGCCATGGGTATTAGGCAACTTGACCCAAAGTCACACACCTAACTACCCAGTGGAGCTGGGGCTTGATGAAAAGCATCTTGCTCCACAGCCCACGCACTTGACCTCCAAGCTCAGTAAACCTACCTTTTACAAAGACATCCTCAATCCGGGGCCAGTGGGATGCGCTTTGTACATCTGTGCAAACTCGAGCAGCAGACAGCGGCGCTGGGACCGTGTTTTAACCGGTCACGCCCTGGGTTCGGTCCCTGTGCATTAGCGCGCTGCCGAGCCTTCTCCAGCAGAAGCAAGCTGGGCTCGAGTGCGAGGCAGAGAATCAAGTCATTGCCAGTGGCCCCCTCTACCAGTTCCTGTCCCTCCGGAAAACAGCGTGCCCCATAAAAGAATTTTATATTTTGACCCCATAATCCCACTCATGGGAATTTGTTCTAAGAAAATAATTCAAAACAAATCTATACACAAAAAGGCATTCATCCAGCATTACATATAACAGCAAAAATTGGCAGCATTGTAAACATCCCGCTATAATGGATCCTCAGGTTAACTACAATACAGCAAGTGAATGGAATACCACACAGCTATTAACAAACAGCTGTGAAGACAACGAAACCATACGTTAAAAAGATTATAATTCAACATTCAGTTCAGCATCTGAAAATTTCCCTTCACTAAGACTATGACAATGCTTTTTTTTTTTAATTAGTGTCTAATAAGATGGCCAACAGACACATGAAAAGATGCTCAACATCACTCATCATCAGGAAATTCAAATCTAAACTACAATGAAATATTACCTCACACCAATTAGAATGGCCAGTATCAGAATGATAGGAAAAAACAAGTGTTGATGAGGACGTGGAGAAAAAGGAACCCTCATGCAGTGTTGGTAGGAATGCAAACTGGTGCGGCCACCGTGGAAAACACTATGGGAGTTCTTCAAAAAATTAAAAATAAAGGGCGCCTGGGTGGCTCAGTTGGTTAAAGCGACTGCCTTCGGCTCAGGTCATGATCCTGGAGTCCCGGGATCGAGTCCCGCATCGGGCTCCCTGCTCAGAGGGGAGCCTGCTTCTCCCTCTGACCCTCCCCTCCTCATGTGCTCTCTCTCTCTCAAATAAATAAGTAAAATCTTAAAAACAAACAAACAAAAAAAAGAAATCCCATATGATCTAATAATTTCACTATTGGGTATTTACCCAAAGAAAATGAAAACCCTAATTCAAAAAGGAGATACGCACTCCTATGGTTATGGCAGTATTATTTACAATAGCCAAAGTATGGAAGCAACCTTGGTGTCGATCAGTAGACGAATGGATAAGGAAAATGCGGTACACACGCACCACGCGCACGCACACACACGTGCGCACACACACACACGTGCGCACACACACACACACACACAGCAGCGGGCTGCCATCCTTGGTAGGTTCTCGGAAGGTGACTTCAGAGGTGCAGATGGAGCTCAGCGGTCTGACAGAACAGAAGCCTATGGGCTGCACACACCTGGGGACAGACTGCCAAAGAAGTCAAGGCCGAAGGACACCTGGAGACAGAGAAGGGACCAAATGGCACTGGGCGATTCAACTCCCATAGCCAACAGGTGGGCCCGGGTGGGAGGACACTGCCGTTCAAAGCTCTCCCAGTGACCATGCATGGCAAATCCGACTGTGGTCTGTACGATGGTGACTGGTGTCCCAGAAGCCAGGGACCAAGGAGGTCCAAGAAGCCACCGCCTGAGGGTCACCCGCTGGCAGGCCCGAGTCTGCCCAGCCTTCAGAGTCCTGCACGCTCACCTTGTGCTGAGCCTGCCATGAGCCTGACCTCTCAGACGCAGCTTCTCTGCCTCATTTATCGTTAATGCATTTTACATCCTCATCCAGGAGAGAAAACACAAGGTTGATATAACTGGGGGAGGCCGTTCACGGAGTAACAGATCCAAGGTGAGAATTAGCAGGTAGGAAGTACAGACTCTGACCCAGGGAATGTCAAGCAAGGCCAGGGATGAAGTGTTTTCTGTGGGAAATGGGTCAAGGCAGGCGGAGGGTCAAGGGGTGGGTGGTTCAGGAGGCAGTGGCCTGTGATGTGGTTCGGGGGCCTCGAGTGGAGTTGTGCAGGAGGCCAGAAAGAGTGCCCTGGTTTCTCCGAGTCACAAGAAAAGGAGGAGAAATAAGACTGTGTGCAGAGGGAGGGAGCCGGGTGAGGAAGGAGTCCTGGGGCAGGGGGAATCACTTCTGCTTCCCACCCCCACCACTGCACACTTGCAGAGAGAAAGCCTCTTGTGGGAAGTCTGTGCTGTCCCCCCCTCCCACTCGTACAGGAGATCAAGAACAAAGAGCCTTGGTGGATTTTGTGTTTTCTTATTGTGGTAAAATATACACAACAAAAAATTTGTCACTTTAACCATTTCTAAGTAACTGGTTTAGTGGCACTAGGTACATTCACAACGTTGTACAACCATCATCAGTGCCCATTTTTTTAATTTTCTTTTGGGAGGGGGTAGGGGTAGAGGGAGAGGGAGAATCCCAGGTAGGCTCCCTGCCCAGTGCAGAGCCTGATGGGGCCTCAATCTCACAACCCTGAGATCATGACCTGAGCCAAAATCTAGAGTTAGATGCCCAACTGACTGAGCCACCCAGGTGCTCCCATCACTGTCCATTTACATTTTTTTCATCATCTCAGACAGAAACTCATTAAACAGTAGCTTCCCTTTCTGCCCTCCCCTCAAGCCCATGGCAACCACTATTCTACATTCCATCCCCATGAGTGTACCTATTCGAGAGAACTCATGCAAGTGAGTCATACCATATTTGTCCTTTTGAATCTGGCTTAGTTCATGTAGCATAACATTTTCAAGGTTCATCCATGTTGTAGCCTGTGCCAGAATTTCCTTTTTTTTTTCAGGCTGAATACTATTCCATTGTCTATAGAGACCACATTTCGTTTAACCATTCACTTGTTGATGGACACCTAGGTTGCTGCCACCTTTTGGCTGTTGTGAATAGTGCTGCTATGAATGTTGGTGTGTAAGTATCTGTTTGGCTCCCTGCTTTCAACTCTTTGGGGTACATACCTGTTAGTGGAATTGCTGGATCGTATGGTAACTCTATGTTTAGCTTTTTAAGGAACCACCGAATTATTTCCTACAATGGCCACACCAAGCCTTAAGCTATTTAAGTGAAGAATCTATTCCAAAAGCCTGTCAGCCTGGACTGGAAAGATGGTCTAAAGTCTAGCGTTCAGAAGGCCAGGGCCTCACTGGCATGTGAAACGTGGGTGCCCTATCCTAGCTACAGGAGACGTGACACCCTGGAGGATCCAGAATAGGGTGACCAAGAGGAGTCATGTTAAGTAAAAAGTGGTTGAAGGGACTGGGGTGTTTGGCCTGGAGCAGAACACGTGTCCTCTCCACCAAGAACCGTCTCTCAGAGTGTGTAAGGCTGCCATGGGGCAGAGCTGGTGGACCTTTTTGTAGCCATGGACACAGAGGGGAGAGCCGGGTGAAGCCCACCAGGAGGCCACCTCTGGCCAAATGCTGCTCTGAGAGCAGGCTATAGAGAGGGTTCCTGTGATGGGTCACGGCCAAGGCTCCGTGACCCAGGGAGGGGGGGGTCACCAAGAAGACAGCACAGAGCAGGAATCCATGCTTCATGGGACTCTTTCATTGCTCTTCTGTCTTCAACAAATGGAAAGGTTGGGTTCAGATTTTTTTTTTTGGCAACTGACAAAATCTTGGGCTTTCTTTTTTACACTTCCTATCAGGAAGCATAGTCTCAATACAAATAGTGTAATTGCTGGATTATGAGTTTCATTGTGATAAATTAAACATTAATCAAAATAAAATATTTAAGAACAATCATCTTATTTGAATGGTTTCTCTAGAAATTGGAGAAGAAGATGTGATAGAGCTAAGAAGAGTTTTAAGACTTAAAACTCTGCTTTAGGGGCGCCTGGGTGGCTCAGTCGGTTGAGCGTCAGACTCTTGGTTTCAGCTCAGGTCATGATCTCAGGATTCTGGGATCGAGCCCCGCATCAGACTCCACACTCATCGCAGAGTCTGCTTGAGATTCTCTCTCTCCCTCTGCCCCTCCCCCACTTGTGCTTGCTCTCTCTCTCTCTCTCAAATAAATATTAAAACAAAACAAAACTTCTGCTTTGCTCAGGTACCCTAACCCTCGGTCACCTCTACAGGTGGCTCAGTAAACAGAACACAAGAGCACAACTGCAGCCTCCTGAGGGTGAGTTTCTTCTTGAAGCCGCCTCTCTGGACCCCTTGTTTCTCAGCCTTTTTGTTGTTTTCTGAGTCTTCTTTATTACAGAAGCAATGCATGCTTCAGATAGTTATTAGCACTATCCAGCAAATATTTCTGGTTCCCCCGTGGGGCACATGTGGCATTGCTTTTCCCCACTATCATAAAGTGAGGTGTGGCCATGTGGCTTGTTCTGGCCGATAAAATGAGAAGTGATCTGTCACTTCCGGGTGGGAACCTTAAGAACCCATGTGCAGTTTACATTTCTTTCTTTCTTTCTTTCTCTCTGCCTGACAGCCTACAACACCCCAAATGCTGGCTGCTCTGTAAGCGCGGGTCCCTGGAGGCAGGCCCCCAGCCCACCCTCAATGGACATGGAGCCCGAGGGAGAAAGAAACCTTTGGGTCAGCCCTCCAGGAACTAAAGCTTTAATAAGAAATAAACCTTTGTTGTTTTAAGCCACTGAGATTTTGGGGTTGTTACTGTAGCATAAATAGCTTGTTAGAAAAATCCTTCAACAAATATTTATATGCCAGGGTGCTGGTTATGTCACAGGGCACAAGGAAGCCATCAACAAGCCGACCAGCCCTGCTAGCAGAGAACTGCATTCTAGCAGGGAAGATAACCATTAATCAATCAGCCATTTAATTGTAAAAGTATGGAGACATGGGGCGCCTGGGTGGCTCAGTGGGTTAAGCGTCTGCCTTCGGCTCAGATCATGATCCCAGGGTCCTGGGATGGAGCCCCGCATCAGGCTCCCTGCTCGGTGAGGAACCTGCTTCTCCCTCTCACTCTGCCAGCCGCTGCCCCTGCTTGTGCTGTCAAGTGGATAAATAAAACCTAAAAAAAAAAAAAAAAAGTATGGAGACATACAGAGCCCCACAGAGCGCATAGGGCACATGACCGGCTTTGGCCCAGGATCCAGGAGACTTCTCTTAGAAGATACGAAGCTGGGACCTAAAGGGTGGCTGGGAGTTACTCAGGGGAAAGGGCGACTCGTGTCCACACAGAGGGAACAATATGAGCAAAATGTCTGAGGCAGAAGGGAGCCAGAGTGGCTGGAATGCCGAGAAGAGGGCGCAGACGTGCTGGGAGGCGGGGAGGAGAGAGTGCCCCGGACCACCCAGCGCTTGTGGACCTTGGTGGGAAGTCTGGTCTCATCCCAAGAGCAATGGGTTACCATGGGAATGTTTGAGGCAGAAGGGTCACATGATCATATCATATTTTTAGAGGGCAACAGCCAATATAGGATTATCAAAGTAAGAAATGTCAAGTGAGGAGAAAATCAGTCCCAAGTTGGCTTTGACCGGCAAGACAAAACATGATGCAGCCCCCAAAACCAACAGCAGGTGGCGCTGCGTGCATGGCTGCCAGCCACGGGGAGCACGTGGCCACCGCCGTGACCCTGCTTCAAGCTGGGGCATCTCTGGGCTCTCACAGAAACTCAGGGATACACGCCGCATCCTCCCACCACCAGAGGGCGATAAGGAACACACTGCAGGGCCGGTGACAGACCTGGATTCTGACAGGAGGTTTGCGTTTGTGCACCAGCAGCAGAAGCCCCTCGGTCCTCCCTTCCACGTTTACGCTCATTCCCTGTTTTAGAGAGAAGCCGGACGCAGGAGGACCCCTCATCCAACAGATCATGATCCCTGTTCCCATTCTCTCACCCTCCCTGACATCCCTGTAGCGTGTGGCCCCACTGACCCCCCTTTTCTCCAGGTTCCCTCACCCTCCTCCTCCATCTCTGACAGCCCCTCCTCTTCCTTCTGTCCCATGAAAGGAGACTGTCCCCATGGCTCCTGACTCAGCGCAACTTTATTATTTCTACAACTGACCAGCCCTTGGTTCCAACCATGAGCTTGCATTGACCCTGCATCTAAACCTACACTCCTGGCCAACCTGTCTCTCTGAGCCCTAGTCCCAAATTCCCTGGTGCCTGCAGGACCGCTCCCTGAATTTCCCACGGCCACCGTGTGTCTCCCAGGGAGAAGGCCGGCTTCACCTCGCTCGTGGTTTACAGACAGGTGCCCACGCCCCGTGCAGTCGCCGAGGAGGGGGAGCGGGAAGGAGAGAAGTGGTCTAAGGCACGGCCATGTCCTCTCTCTGGGCTCCACACATCTCTCCTCCACCTCCTGAGGTCTGCTTACTGTAGGTTTCCGCTTTTCCACAACTTTAGCTTGTGGGGAACCCCTGGGGCCGCAGCTGTAGCCTGTGGTCTCTTTCTATGCTTCCTCCAAGCGTCAGCTTCCTACGTGCCTCGTTCTCCCGGTCTTTACAGGACGGGAGGAGACTCTGATGGACCCACCTGGTCTTAAAATAGACCAGGCTCTTCATAGCGGCCAATGGATGAGTTTTCAAGGGTCAGGAGCCTCCCACTGGTCCAACCAGCTGTGCCTGAGGGACGGGACTGGTATTACTGGTCAGGTGTTACTAAACATGAACACCGGGATAATTCTTCATGGGATTCGGGGAGGGGGGCAGTTAGCGTGGTTGACAGGAGTGCTGTCTTTTCGCCTCGCTGTAATTCATCCCCTTATAGACAAGATCCTGGGAAGAATTTGCTTATGCTTTTTTCTTCACTTCCTCACCTTTCTGTCACACATCTTTCCTCTCTCACCTTTTTTTTTAAACACCACTTTCGTGTTTTTTTTAAATCTCAAACCTATAGAAAGGTTGAAAGAAAGTACAGTGAACACACAGACCCTTTACCTAGACCAGCATTCTCAACCTTGGCACCATAACATTTGGGGCGGGAGAATTTGTTGTTGTGGGAGCCTGTCCAGTGCATTGTGGGATGTTTAGCTGCATTCCTGACCTCTACCCACTAGATGCTGGTGACATCCCCTCCACTGAGACAACCAAAAATATCTCAGACATCCCCAAATGTCCTTTGGGAGGCAGCATAGCCCCCAGTTGAGAACCACTGACCTGGATTCAGGAACTGACATTTTGTCATATTTGCACATGCACAAACTGTGTATATACATGTATCCATATGTAAACATACATATATGGATGTATATATTTCCTATATACACGTAATCATAGTGAGCAAATGTGGCAACATGTTAGTTTGTGGATCTCTATAATATACCTGAATATTATACAAGTATAGTTACTATATGTGTGTATCTTATGTGCAAAGAGTGCAAATGTGGCAACGTGTGAAAATATGTATTTTATACACACACACATATATGCACACTTTTTTCCTGAAGCATTTCAAAGTAAGTTGCATACATCATTACCCTTCCACCTAAATAATTTAGCTCCTGAGGACAAGAACGTTCTGGCATATAACCACAATAAGATTATCATGGCCAAGAAATTTACATCAATACAATATTATTTTAAGCCTATATTCATTTTTTCCTCACTTTCCCGATAATGTTCTTTGTGGACTTTTGGTCTGCAGTGTCTCTGTCATGATAACACGGCAGACACACCAGCGAAGGGGAAACAGAAACTAACTGCCCCCCATCACGATGGGACCTGCGCCTCAGCCTCCTCTTCTCAGTGTAAACCGTGCCCATCCGATCCGATTCATACTTCCTCTATTCCAGTGCTTACTAGCCTTTCTGCTTCATCATTAACCATCTCAAGAAAAGAAAGCATTTCCACTTCCAGATGATCTCCTTAGCCTTTAAATGTCTGCCGCCCGGCACATCTCTGTAGCTCCCCAGATGATGTCATTCACGCTGGGGACAAGATCAGAAAAAGCCTCTGCGAATGCTACCTCCCCAGCATTCCAATAAGCATTACTGCTCAGATACAAGCTCCGAACCAAGCGAGGCAGAGGAGGGCATGAGATATCCCACAAGTTGAAAGACTCAGCAAGCATTTCAGCCCCTGGTTAGGCCGCATTAACTAGAGCCCAGCTCCTCCCCGGGTGCGGTCCAGCAGCGGGCACCGCCGTGGGGGGCGGGAAGGCAGAGTGGAGCTGAGGGGGCGCGGCTAAAGCTCGAGTCCGGTAGGGAGAGAGTCCGGGGCACAGCAGGGACGGACGCTGGCAGTGTAGAAGCGGGGGATGGACAGGCAGGAATGGAGAAGACAGAGGATAGAGAAGGAAGTGGACAAACGGCAGAGGAGATGCGAGTGGACCTAACGGTTGTGAAACAAGAAGTTATGGACTGGTCGGAAATGGAAGACGGGATGCTGCATGGCCGGTGGGTAAAGCAGGAGGTGAAGGATGGGCCTGAGGTGAAAGAGGAGAAACCAGGCACTTTGGAGGTGAAGCAGGAGATGGATAGTAGTTTTGTGGTAAAAGAAGAGAAAGTGAAGGTGAAGGAAGAGGTGATGGACTGGCTAGATGTGAAGGAAGAGAAGAAAGATAACTTGGAGATAAAAGAGGAGGTGTTTGTTGCTCAGAACATAAAAAAGGAGGAAATGATGGATGACGTTTGTGTAAAAGAAGAGAAGTATTTCCCAAAGGAAGAAGTGATGGATGATCCAAAGGTGAAAGAAGAGCCTCAGATAAATCCACCAGTGGGTTTCAAACGGAAACTGGCCATGTCAAGGTGTGAAACTTGTGGTACAGAAGAAGCAAAGTACAAATGTCCACGTTGTATGCGATATTCCTGCAGTTTGTCCTGTGTAAAGAAACACAAAGCAGAACTGACCTGTAATGGAGTCCGGGATAAGACTGCATATGTTTCCATATAACAGTTTACTGAAATGAATCTCCTAAGTGATTATCGGTTTTTGGAAGATGTGGCAAGAACGGCAGACCACATTTCTAGAGATGCTTTCTTAAAAAGACCAATAAGCAATAAACATATGTACTTTATGAAAAATCGTGCCAGAAGACAAGGTATTAACTTAAAGCTTCTACCCAATGGATTCACCAAGAGAAAAGAAAATTCAACATTTTTTGATAAGAAAAAACAACAGTTTTGTTGGCATGTGAAGCTCCAATTTCCTCAGAGTCAAGCTGTGTACATAGAAAAAAGAGTACCAGATGATAAAACTATTAATGAAATCCTAAGACCTTACATTGATCCTGAAAAGTCCGATCCTGTAATTCGTCAAAGGTTGAAAGCCTACATTCGCTCTCAAACTGGGGTCCAAATTTTAATGAAGGTTGAATATATGCAGCAAAATTTAGTAAGGTATTATGAACTGGATCCTTACAAAAGTCTCCGTGACAATTTGAGGAACAAAGTGATCATTGAGTATCCAACATTACATATGGTATTAAAGGAATCCAGTCATGACATGGAAGTTCTTCACCAAGTGAAAAGTGAATCTCCCAAGAACATTGGCAATGAAAATTGAGCACTTCTTCTGGAGGAAGAAGGCGAAAATTCCCAGACAGTTGCAGAGGACTGACTATGCATTGACTAGCTGTTGGATGACTGGGATGTTGTCAGTGGGTGGTTGAAATTTTTTCCAACCCCCATCCTTTGACATGTCCTCCGGGTGCTGCTTGCTCAGGTTTGAGAAGGACTGAACTGGAGTTAGTGCGTTCACAGAAACCACTTGGGTCCGTCCCAGCAGTGTCTAGCAGAGTGGGAAGGTGCTCCCTTTCCAAAGCCCGTCCACAGAGAACCCAGAGGGCCCCCCTTCAGCTTAAGAGCAGCACCAACCTTCACCCGAGTGAGGGCTCCTCTGGCAACTAGTCAGGGTCTCACCTGCGCAGGTGGGACAGCTAGAGGAATGTCACTCCCAGCAAGCTCACGTGCGGTGTGAGCACCCCACTTCTCTAGTACAAGGATTCGTGTGATCGCCTTTTTTCCTCTGATATTTATGAAATCCTGAGTCCTAGGTTGCAGCCTTTCTTAGCAGACTTCGTGAATTTTTGAGATCCTTACCAGGCAACCTGCAGCATCATTACAAGCAATTCAGACAAACTAGATCATCCCTGGACAGGTGCTGCCTTAGAGGCATCAGCTTGGGGCCCACACCTGCGATTGCAGAGCACAGTGCAGGTGTCAGCTTTGGGAACGTGGTACAACATGCCAGCAAGACAGAGCGGGAGCAGGGATGGAATGCTAAGTGATTCAGAGATGGTGTTTATACTTCAAAATGCCTTTCCTTCCAAGTTTCACATTTGGGGCTTTTAGGCCTTTTGGACTGAAGGGAAAGAACTGCAGTTTTATCTCTTACGTGGATCATGGAATAGCAGCAGAATGCCCATGGCAAGTTTCTAGCACCAGTTCTATAACTCGGGGTCAGAACGTTTAGAAGGAAGCCTGCAGAAGGTGGAAGGAAGATGTAAGTGTGGAGGAAAAGCGTGGAGAAGAGTCCAGTGAAATGGAAAGAAGGGAGAGATGTGTGCTGATTTGCTCCATTTCCCGGCACCGGGACACGGTCCCCTGTCAGCTCCTTTGAGTCATTTGCTTATATGCCCTAGAAAGGTCAGAGCAGGAGTGATGATCTGTCTCCACTGGTAACCCTGGCTAATTAAAATCAGCCAAGAGTCAGACTGCTGAGAAGAAAAAATTATAGAAACAAAGTATTCATTATTTTTCCTGAAAAAGATGAAAAAAGGAAACAGTGCCCAAGAGAGGGCTGTTCATAAGCAAATCCTGTGCTTTTCGTCATGTCTTTTTTTTTTTTTTTTTTAAGTAGGCTCCATGCCCAGCGTGGAGCCTGATGCAGGGGCTTGAACTCACCACCCTGGAATCAAGACCTGAGCCAAAATGGAGAGTCTGGCACTTAACCAGCTGAGCTACCTGGGTGCCCCAGGCATGCCTTTTCTATGTAACAAACCTGTTTAGGCAAAAGAAAATAATTCATGCAGGCTAGAACTGCCTTTTGAGAACAAAGTTTATTCTGACCCAGAATTATAATAATTTTTAAAGTCCTATCAATTCCACCATGCTTGGTAGGAATTACTCGGACTCCCCCCCCACCCGCCTTGACCTCTTCTGAAAAAGCAAATTGGCTAACTATTGCTGAATTTAGCTGGGAAGTAAAATGCATTTCTTTATCATTAACTACCAGAGAAAAGCACACTTAGCTTGCATCTCAAATTGTCTTCAGTAAAGTCTATTTTGCTTGCAGTAGTTGTGTTATCCTGATTTCTCTTCCCTAAGTTCTGCTCTCTGTGAAATGCTACTAAGTCTTGTTTTTCCCTTTCTTTGATTTGGGAGCACCTGGCCAGCGGAAGCCTCGCAGCTGCAGGCAGTCGGCCACGTTGTGGGCGATGTAGTAGAGGTTCAGCATGGCAGCGGGGCTGAGAATGTCCACTTCCGGTTTCTTCTGTTTCTTCCCGCCAGACTTGCCTCGGCCTTTTCCTCGTTTCCCTTTACCTGGCTTTCAAAGACAAGTATATACGGGGCAAAAATTAGTTTTTATAACCTTGCAATAATTTTCAACATTTCCTGTTGAACATAAGAAAAATAACTCCTGAAAACCAAAAAACTGTAACAGTAACAAAAATTTTTGCATGGAGTGAGAGGAGAAGTCACGTGCGGTCTAATTCAACAAATGTGTATGAAGCACCCAGATTAAAAGAGACCCAACCTAATCTAACGGTCGGGTGGACCTTGTCTGCACTGATTTGAACAAACTGTAAAAAGACATTTTTAGGCAACCAGGGACATTTGGTAATATCAAGGAATTATTAATTTTGTTAGGTGTGTTAATGGCATTGGGTCATGGAAGAAAATGTTTACACGTTTCAGAGATGCACACTAAAATCTGAAAGAAGGCCTGAGATTTGCTTTAAAATACTGCAGCTCTCCTACTCCCCCGCAAAAGACAGATGAAACAAATGTGGCAAAATCCTGACAATTTTGGAGTTTGAGAAATGGATATATGGGGATTCATTTTACTATTTTATTTTTGTGTATGTATAGAAACTTTCATAATAAAAATTTAATTAAAAACATTAGATAATCGGATGCCAACACATATTTTGGCATTTGTTATGTTGTAGTCACTATTTCATTAAGCAGTAATGAGGGTTGAGACAAATACAAGGCACTTAGCATAGTGTCTGACATAAAGGAAACAGTAAGTGATTGTCCCCATCACTTTATCACCACTAATCCTCCAAGCTGAGTTTCGAGGGAGAGAGGCATTATTCCTGTCTTAAAAATGGAAAAGTGGAGGCTCAGCAAGGTCACCATGCAAACCAGCATCTATCAGCTCAGCACCTGTGCTCTGGCCATGACCATGCTGCCAGGCCAGTGCCTTCTGGGAAAAGGAATGGTTACCATCCTAACGTGGGAATAAACTATCTGAAGTTTTACTAGGGCCACACAAAGCTGAGTTGACTTCTCTATGTCCTGTGACCCATCCATAAAGTAAGAGATGGAGGTGTATTATTTAGAAAGTGTCTCTTCTATGCAAGGGAAAGGAGAGGAATGTGTAAGTTATCAAGAATACCTGCAAGGGCTAAATATTTGTATAAAATCGATGCCATGTTGATAGCATCTCACTTTAAAAATGTCCCAGGCTAAACAAAGAGAAACATAGTCGATGTATTAAAAACACTAAAATACATTTTTATTAAGTGAAATGGAATACACTCCTAGATAAAAAACTCAGGAATGAAGATGAGAAGTATCTTGCAACACAGGGGCCTGGCTTTCATGTGGAAATCCAAATTAAAAAAAAAAAACAGCAAAATGAAAACCCATATGATAACTGTATCTCCTGATAAAAGACCCCCTTGGAGTGTAGGATCCATAAGCTCTTAAAATTTGGGGGTCTTGGCTTTATTTATGATTTTATACTTTTTTGCATGTCAACCATTAAGACTTACCTGGAATAACTGCCCCCATAAAGTGTTTTCATCTCTAAAATAGTTTGCTAACTAAAACTCAACACAAAGGTTTGATATTTTTATTCCAAGTTCACATCTTTTTGTAGAAATTGGCAAACTGGCTCTAGAATTCATATGGAAATGCAAAGGACTTTGAAAAAGAGCAAAGTCAAAGGACGAATGCTACCTTACTTCAAGAATTATTATACAGCTACAGTGTATCCAGACAGTATGGTATTGGTGTCAAGACAGACAAATGGATCAATGGAACAGAATAAAGAGTGCAAAAATAGGTCCACACATAGATGAACAACTGCTTTCCAACAAAAGTGCAAAAGCAATTCAATAGAGCATGGGTAACTGATGAGGGATAGAAGCAGAAAAATGTTCTTTAGCCCAGAAGGCTGACCTATAGCCTGCATAGTTCCCATAAGGATCAAATACACACCGGTTGCTACATCCTTAAAGGGTCTCATGACTATCTGTAAATCTCACCGATAGTTAATATTGAGCTGAATGATAAGCACCAGAGAAATCTTGCGAAAGTAGTTTTATGAGTAGAAATTCAAAGAAAACATTTATGATCTAATACTCCCCTCACATCGCCTCCCCCTGAGCACTAAGCATATAACCACCAGCTTTGTACAACAGATGTGCAGCTCTTTCTGCCCAGGGGTCCTGTCCCTGCGCTACTTAAATAAACTTACTAAGCTGCACCTAAAACGTCTCAAGAATTCTCTCTCGACCATCGTGCTCAACAATCCAGCAACAATAATTTCCTCAAAAAATGGGGCTGGAACAATGCATATCCATTTGCAAAAAGAGGAAGCTCAATCCATGCTTTTACCATAGCAAAAATTAACTCAAAATGGCTCATATACCTAAATATAAAACCAAAAAGTATAAAAGTCCTAGAAGAAAATACAGGAGAAAACCTTTATGACCTTAGGTTAGACAAAGATTTCTTGGATCTGACACCAAAGCACAATCCATGAAAGGACAAATTGATAAATTCACCATCAAAATTAAAAACTTGTGCTCTTCAAAAGATATTGTTAAGAAAATGAAAAGCAGACTGGGAGAAAATATTTGCAAATCATATATCTGATAAAGCCCTTATATCCAGAATGGATAAAGGACTCTCAAAACACAGTAAAAACACCAGAAAACAAACAAACAAAAACAATAAAACATGGTCAAAAGATTTGAACAGATACTTTCCCAAATAAGATATACATATGGCCAGTGCGCACATGAGAAGATACTCAACATTAGGGAAATCCACTTAAACGACAATGAGATACTGGGGCACACTCATTATAACGGCTCAGGTTACAAACATTGACCAGACCAAGTGTTGGTGAAGATGTGGGGGATCTGGCACTCTCTTACACTGCTGGTGGGAATCCAAAATGAAAGAGCCACTCTGGAAAAGACTTTGGCAGTTTCTTTAAAAGGTTAAGAACATACTTCCCATATGAGCCAGCCATTCCACTGCTAGGTATTTACCAAGAGAAATAAAAGTGTATATATGTTCTAAAACTTGTACATGAAATGTCTGTAGTAACTTTGTGCTAGCTAAAAACTGGAAAGAGCCCAAAAGTCCATCAGTGAGTGAACGGATAAACAAACTGTGGTATAACCGTACACTGGAATACCACTCAGCAATAAAAAGGACTACTGATGCATGCTACAACTACAACATGGGAAAATTTATTTAAAAATAATTCTACAGGGTGCCTGGGTGGCTCAGTTGGTTAAGCGACTGCCTTCAGCTCAGGTCATGATCCTGGAGTCCCAGGATCGAGTCCCGCATCAGGCTCCCTGCTCAGCGGGGAGTCTGCTTCTCCCTCTGACCCTCTTCCCTCTCGTGCTCTCTATCTCTCATTCTCTCTCTCTCAAATAAATAAATAAAATCTTTAAAAAATAATAATAATTCTATAAGTGAGGGATGTCTGGCTGGCTCAGTCAGTGGAGCATGTGATTCTTGATCTCAGGGCTGTGGGTTCGAGCCCCACGTTGGTGCAGAGATTACTTAAATAAAATCTTAAAATAATAATAACAATTATACAAGACCAAAAACCCCTACATACTGTATAATTCCATATATAAAAAAATCCTATAAATTACAAAGTAACCTATACAGGCAGGGCAGATCAGCGGTTGCCCGGGATGGGGGGTGGAGGAGGGCGATACACACAGAAGCAAGAAAAAAGGCCTGATTGCAGAGAAGCACAAAAGAGGCTTCCAGGCGTGATCAACATGTTTGTTACCTTGATCGCAGTGATGGCTTAATGGGAGCATACAGATGCCACACTTATCAAATTATACATTAAAATATGTGCATTACATATGTACATAAAATATGTACATTAAAATAAAAAGATTTCCTCCAATTTATTGTACATCACTTATACCTCAATAAATCTGTTAAGACATTTTTGTGAGTGAAAACTTTGTTTCTCGGCCGGTTGGGTCGGTTCAACACAACTCCATGGCTCCTGGCTGTTTCCGGTCCCAGAACACAGACCTCCCGACTTGAGACTCTCCAGACTCCTTAATGAAGACGACTGGCTCCTACCACACTGGCCTCCCTTCTAGTTCCCAAACCTGCTCCACCGCTCCCTGCTCCCGCCTCTTCCCGCAGACCTTCACAGGGGAAATCATTTGTTACTTCTCTTTGTGGGGGGGGGGGGGCTCTGCTCAAATATCACCTCTTGAGAAAACTCTCTCAGATACTGTGTCTATATTCTAGCTACAACGAGGGTGACCATATAATTTATTGTCCAAACCAAGACACTTCAACAAACATAAACTGGGGCTGTCCCAGGCAAGGAGGGAGGGTGTACGGATGGTTTCCCAACAACCCTCTCAGCCAGTTACTTTCTAGCTCCTGACCCCAAGCACACCCCACTATTTAATTGTGCTATTTTGTTCATGTATTTATTGTTTCCTAGCCAGAATTTTGTCTATGAGGTCACCACCGAATTCCTAGGGCCTAGACCAATGTCTGGCACATTTGTAGGTATGAAAGTATCTGCTGAGCGAGTACATTGCAACTCAGATGCAATTCAGTCTCAGGACTTAGAAAGCAAACGCAGATATCTGCCCTTGTGAATTTTAAGATGACTCCTTCGTTCATTCAACAAATATTTAACAAATATCTACTGAGCACCAGGACCTGCAGCTCCAGGCTCCTGTCTTCATGAGGCTTATAGTCCAGTGAGGGAGAAATTGCAAACACATTTACTCATTCTCCTGTGAGTGAGAGCCCAGGGTCCTTTATAATGACACAGGATGCACAGGGAGTGACCTAATCTGGGACAGGAAGGAAGAAGGGTTCCTGAAGAGCAGCCTGTGGGCTGAGGAGCAGGGAATTCCCAGGCAAACAGCTTGTGCAAAGGCTCTGAGGCTGGAGGGAACAGACCAAACTGAAGGGACCTCTCAAAAAAGGTCAGTGTGGTTGGCCTATAGGCAACCCCGGTGGGGGCGCAGAGGAGTTCAGGCTGGGAAGGTAGGCAGTGTGCAACTCTGGCCTGCAGGCCTTGGAAGCTAAGGTGTTTAACTTTTAACCAAGGGCCAGTGGGGATCCATTAGCTTAAATGGCTTTATTAAACTGTTTTTGCTTCAGTTCCCTAGGCTCTGAAAGAGAATGACAGTACCAACCACGCACAGTAACCAGGGGAATGACACAATTTAAATCAAGAGACATCTATTTAGTGCTTTTATATGCAATGAAGTAGAAGGAACACACAGATTTACCAAACACATTTCTATACTAGAGGCAAACGGGGGTGAGGAATGAGGCTTTCCAAGGTGAGGCAAAGCTCCTGTAAGCGAGGTGTAGAAGGTCATGGGGGCTTGGGCAGCAATATGGCAGCAGGAGGTACTTCTGAGCTAGGCCCATGTTGAAGAAAAGTAGATCAAAACTTGAGTTGGGGCAGGTGCAGGAGGCTTCAAGAAGAATGTGGGTCTAGTGAGGGATGTGTTTTTTGTTCATTTTGTTTAAAGTAGAGAAGTTAATATGGCAAATAAAGCTCAAGAGGTTGAGGCCCCTTTACCTTGGGCTCTGAGCGGTACTTAGTTGAGCAGACTGGAAATTCCTGAGGTCCTGGGGTAGGGGTTACAAGGTCACAGCCATTCTGGTGGAGGAGGAGGACAAAAGAGATGGAGAGCCCCTGGACAGAGGTAGTGGACTACGGCCAGAGTCCAGACAGGCGGTAAGGAGGGCAGGACTTGGCCAGAGGCAGTGAGGGTGGGAAGCAGGTAGAAGGGACTGGATGAGGACTGAGGAACAGCAGTGCTTATGAGTTCGAGGCCAGAAGAATGAACATGCCATTGCAAAGTGCAGAGAAGGAAGTGGTTAAAAGACCTGGATTTTGAACACAGTTGGGAAATGCTCTCTGGTGGAGAGATCCAGTGAGAAGTTGGAGTGGTTTGGCTTAAGATGGAGCTCTGTGAACCAACGACTTGGGGATGAGATGGAAGTTTAAGGATGTTGCAAGCCTTCCTGGGCATAAAATTCAAGAATTTCCTGCACAAAAGATTTCCTCCAAAGCCTTTCCTCAAACTAGGACTTGAAGAGAGAATCACTCGTTAGAGCCTGCAGTCCGGGTCGCTCGGGCGCTGGTTTTCTGCCTCTTAATCAGTAGAGGAGAATCCTGCACAGGACCCAGGACAGCGGCAGCAGGGGGTAAGTGCCTCGGCCAGTCCCTGTTGACAAAGGGCTGGCACTCTGGGGTTTCACACCCTGATACCCGCCTCTCTTTATTTCCCACATATATGGTTATGAAAGTGCCTCAACAGAACCAAGGAACGAAAACTAACCAACTCGCAAAAAGAGGGCTCGGCCTCATCCTGCTTCGCTGTTCCCTTTGGCGCGCGCAGACCACCTGGGCAACCCGTCTCCCCGTCATCTTTGTGCCCCAAGTGTTCAGATCACTAGGCTGGACACCCCCTCCCCAACGACAGGAGACGGAGGTGCCCATCTCGTGGCGTGGGTAACAAATCTTGGTAAAACGTGCTTCAACGAGGCAGAGCGGTATTAAACTAATTTAGCGAAAGCCTCGGAACTTCTTATACTTAAATAAGACGTGTATTACCATGGTAATTCCTCAGTCGAGCAGGTAGGTGAGCGTGGCATGGGTTCCCAATCCTGAAATAAAGAGAGAGAGCCCAGTTCTCCGCATCGCCTGGGGGCGGCGCCCCCGCGCCCATCCCTGCTGCCTACCCGGCTGCCTCCGCACTCGCCAGCGAACCGTCGCAGGCCCGGGACCTCGCCACGCTTCTCAAGAGCCCCAGACGCCCACGGCACCCCGGCGGGGTTAGGGGGCAGCCAGCCACCCAGCCCCCCCCACGCGGAGCCTGCGCACTCACCGCACCGAGGCAGCGGGCCGCGTGACCCACGGCGAGCACGCCCCGGGCACTGGGGCGGGGCGGGGGGGGCGCCGGGCTCGCGGGCGCCGGCGGGGCCGCGCGCACAAACGCCGGGCGGTGCGCGCCGTGTGGGGCGGGGCCGCGCGGTGTTCACCTGTTGCCGGGACACCGGGGCCCGGCGCCCAGCCGTTGGGCCCGGCGGGGCAGTCCGTCCGTAGTCCCGCGCCGGCCTCGCCGCGCTGGCTGGGCCACCTCACCTCGCGCGACGGCGACGACGGCCGCGAGTGCCCGGAAGCCCAGCCTCGCGCTGGGGGGCGGGACCGGGCGGTGCTCTGGCGGGTGTGGTACGTGGGCTTGGTTGGAGTGGGCCGGTTCCGCCGTAGGAGCCGGGCCCCTCACTGGCTGACCTTGGAGAAGTCGTCGAAGACTCCGGGACCTTATTTTGGGAAATGACATACAGCCTTTGAGAGTTGAAGTGGGGAAAAAAAAAAAAAATCCCGGGAAAATGTTCATAAAGAGCCTGGTACAGTCCCAAGAGAGTAAAGGCCTGAAAAAAGGTTGTTAGGCCCGAACGGGAGTAAGGAAGGCTACACAGTAGGTGCAGTTCCGTCTCCAACTTTGTGAGTTCATCCCGATAGATGTTTACTTGTGTTCTCCAAGGTGAGCAACCTTTTTTAGACTCGTTTTTGTATGCCTCATTGGTAGTGAGAGACGTTAATGGACTAATGGCCATGATTCAGTAGAAGTATCCCCTTCATTCTAGCAAGCCTGGCCACTTCTTCGTTCTCATGGACGTCTGAGCCTAAGTCAGTGTTGCTCTCCTCTTCCCCTCCTCCTCCTCCTCTAAGTCTCCCCACTTGCTTCTGATCTGTGCATTATGCCCCTTGCTCATCAGGACTTCACTTAGTCATCTCATGTCTGTCTGCCTCCTGCTGCATTCCAAGTGCTGGCTGATCTCAAAGTCCGGTCTTTAGTTCTCTGCTGTTGTGCCTCAGTGTCTCCTTACCTGACAGGTCATCTGATAACGTCAGCGACTACCTCTCTTGGGATGACACAGCCCCCAGCAGAAAGAATGGCCTCCATTTGAGCTCCAGTCTTCAGGCCACACTATTCTCTGGACAGAGGGCATCTCTCCCTCTGTGAGCCGCTCAGTTTCTGTTGTCAGTGGCAACACTGCTCTCCCAGTCTCTTGCCCTCCGTCATCTCTAACTCCTCTCTCCAATGCTGAGTCCAAGGCATGAGCATACCCTGTAAATTCCATTATGGAACCTCCCCTTGACATTGTCATCATTCTAAACTAGACCTTCATTTCATATTGCAGATAATAGTTAACACTGAAGGAGCACTGATGTCAAGCCCCTTGTTGAGCACTTTGCACACATCATGGCATCATTATTTCCCTACAACTAGTGTGGTAGTTTCCATTATGTTCTCCAGTTTGCTCGAGGCCATAAAGAGTAACTTGCCCAAGTTCACACAAGCAGAGTCAAAGCCAGCTCTGTCCATCTGTCCAGCTGGTGCTGTTAAACACTAAAATCATTCAGGAAGACACCCCGGGCGTGAGGCCAGAAGATGTGGGTTCAAAACTTGGCCTTACTACTTATTAGTTATGCAATTTTCTGAGCTTCACTTTCTTGCTTTGGGTTACTGTGAAGGTGATGACAATGTCAAGGGGAGGCTCCATAAAGGAATTTATGATGGAATGCAGGTGAAAATGCTTTGTGAATTCAAAGTTATCTCCAGTAAGCCTTGCTTTAAAGGATATAAATTTGTGGATTAGGGAAAATGGAATGGGGAGAGGCTGGTAAAAAGGTACAAACTTCCACTTATAAGATGAATGAGGTCTAATGTATAACATGATGACTATAGTTAATAATACTGTATTGAATAGTTGAAAATAGCTAAGAGTGGAACTTAAGTGTTCTCATATATAAAACTGAGGTGAGGAATGTGTTAATTGTGGTAATTCTTTCACAATGTATATGCGTGTCAAATCATCATGTGTACACTTTAAATATATTACAATTTTGTCAGTTATACCCCCAATAAAGCTGGGGGGGGGACAAAAAGCTATAAAGCACAAGAAAGCATGCTTTGTCAGTAGACAGGCAGAACATAAAGTGGTCTAGTGACAATCGGAACAACTTCAATGGCAGCACTATTTTCCATCGATCAAGTGGATCTTCAGCCTTTGCACTAGAGAAAGGCTTCGCACTCACCTGCAGGGAAAGGAGGAGGGCTGCTGAGGTGTGGGGCTGAAAGACAGACTTTGTTATATAACACAGCGCAGGTTGCTGTTAGAATAAAAAAAAAAAAGTCATTGACAATGCAGGCATTTTTCTTAAATACCAGTCCACTTAAGAATCATTTAATGTTTAAGACTTAAGAATCTGCATGGAGCACTGGGTGTTATGAACAAACAATGAATCATGGAACACTGCACCAAAAACTAATGATGTAATATATGGTGATTAACATAACAATAAAAAAATAAAAAAAATAAAAAAAAAACAAAAAAAATAAAGTAAGACAGATTTGGGATAAAAAAAAGACTTAAGAATCTTATCTGTTTATTCTGTAAGAACTGAACAAATTTTCCTGTGTAAACTGGAAGATGAGTTAAATTTAGATAACTATTCAAATTCACATTAGAATAGCACTGGTGGGGAACCTGGCTGGCTCAGTCAGAAGAGCATGTGACTCGATCTCGGGGTCGTGAGTTCGAGCCCCACGTTGGGTGTAGAGTTTACTTAAAAAAAAAAACCTGAAAAAGAATAGTACTACTTAATTTTATCTGTTTATGAATATACATCCTTATGTCTCCTTTATAAATAGTAATACAAACTGTGCTGTTCTTTAAAAAAAATAACATTGCCAGAATTGAAGCATGCATTCTTAGAACATCTAAACTTAGAATATTCTATGATTATCTTTCTTAGAAGTTGCATTTAAAAATTCTGATTTCCTCCTTTCTACTCTGGTCCCTCCCTCTCTTCCTTTCTTTTTATCTCATTAAGTTCAACAGTATAGCACTGCATTCACTTCATCCTTTATAGCTCTAATATTGTAGAGGAAGTTACAGAAAAAATAAAATGTTCTTTGTAGGTAATTTCCTCTGGCCGGCCACTAGGGTCCCAGCAGTGTGAACCTTGGGGTGCAATAAAGACCAGCTGGAGCAGACAGGAGACAAAATTATCTAGAGCAAGGGTCGGCAAACTCAGTAACTATTTTAGGCTTTTCAGGCCTTATGTCATCTTTTGCAATGACTCTGCTGATGCAGAATGAAAGCATGTATAGACAGCATGTAAACGAGTGAGCATGGCTGTGTTCCAATAAAACTATCATGGAAACTGAATTTGAATTTTATAGAATTTTCATGTGTCATAAAATATTTTTCTTTCATGGATTTTTCCCCCCAGCCATTTAAGAATGTAAAAACCATTCTTACTGAGCTCATGGGCTGTATGTATAAAACCTGCCAGTGGGCCAGATTTAGCCCCTGGGCTGTAGTTTGCTGACTCCTGGACTAGAGAATTAAAATGCTATTAATTATTCTTGCTGGGTATTCTTTGATAGGGAGAGGAATGAGGTGGGAAATAAGAGTAATCAGCAATTATTGAACACTCGTGTTTAGCAAGCATTATTCTAAGCACTCTATGCACATCGACTCATTTAACCCTTACAATTCTAGAAGGTAGGTAAGTAGTATTATCCTTATTTTACAGATAGGGAATCTGAGGCAGAGAGAGAGGAAAGAACTTGTCATTCTTCACACAGCTAATGCAGAGCCTGCATAGCATATCTCACCAAGTTGGGTTGAGCACCCTCAGTCTGAGCCGTTATGCTGTATGGCCTTTCTGGGTAAAATATCTCACATCTACCGTGAAGACATATTTTCACAGGCATCCACATGGAGGATCTTTGTCCTGCCAGCTCCATTAAGCATTTGAACAAAAAGTTACAGAATGTTCAAACTAATGTTTCCATTTGGAGGCAAGGGGACAGATGGTATTGTCATATTTAGTAAGGAAGTCACTGTCACTGAAGGTGTTTGAGCAGAGATGGGATGACTTTTGTACTCTTGTAGTTCCTTAGAAAGACTTTGGTTATTTTCTATAAAATATGTAAAAGTAAAAATTTAAAGTCCTTGCTTTTTGAAATTTAAATCTGGCTAATTGGTAAAGGAGCAAACAGCCTAAAAACCTCCCCATAGCCCACTCAGGGACAATCTCATTACTTTTACAGGATCTGGGAGTCTGAATGTCCACAGCTTCTGTTAGGAAATTATATTTCAAATCGCTTTGGCCTATTGCTATGAGAACTGAGTAAATCTCCCTTGACCTCATCCCCACCACCACACACACATATACAGGCATGTATGGGCGTACATACACCATTCTTCCCACCTATACCCTTTCTTCTTAACTGAAACATACTTTAAAGCAGTGTTAGAGAAGAATGATTTAATTATTAAATATATTATTCAAGAAAATATTAATATGAAAGATAGGTCTCTGGGATAAATATGATAAAAGCAAGTATAGGACAGAATATGTTGTGCTCCCATGTATGAAAAAAATATTGGGGGCACCTGGGTGGCTCAGTCGTTAAGTGTCTGCCTTCGGCTCAGGTCATGATCCCAGGGTTCTGGAATCGAGCCCCACATTGGGCTTCCTGCTTGGCAGGAAGCCTGCTTCTCCCTCTCCCACTCCCCCTGCTTGTGTTCCCTCTCTTGCTGTCTCTCTCTCTGTCAAATAAATAAATAAAACCTTAAAAAAACCAAAAAAACCAAAAATGCCAATACCTAAATGTATTCTTCAATTTTACACCTGCTTCCTTATGTCCAATCCTTTACCTAAGCCTGAAACTTTCTTTACTTGAATCTTCTTTGACTACATCAATAGCTGCAAGCATCTTCCAAATAAAAGTAACTTCCTTCAGGCCTTGCCTTACACCTCTAATAATGATATAAAAGTAAATTAATCAATTTTGCTACTACATGTCTGATGATTGTTCGTGGGTGTAGTGGGTTGAATGGTGGCCTCCCAAAAGATATGTCCATGTCCTTATCCTCAAAAACTGTGAATACTACCTTAATAGCAAAAGAGTGAATATTACCTTATATGGCAAAGATGTAATGAAGGCTCTTGAGAAAAGAAGCTTACCCGGGATTATCCTGACGGGTCTTCAAATCAATCAGAGGTATCCTTAGAAGAGAGAAGCAGAGGGACTTTTGAGAGAGAAGAGGAAGCCATGTGACCACGGAGGCAGAAACTGGAGTGACATGAAGCCAGAAGCTGCCAGAAGCTAGAAGAGGCAAGGAAATGATTAGAGACTTTGGAGGGAGTGAGTCCTGCTGACACCTTGATTTCAGACTTCTGGCCCCTGTAACTGTGAGAGAATATATTTTTCTTGTTTTAAGCCACCCAGTTTCTGGTGACTTGTTACAGCAGCCCTGGGAAACGAATACGTGGGGAAGAAAGTACAATTAATAACTAATGTCCGTTGTTTGGATTCCATAAATGTATTCATGTTTCTTCTGGCTCAAATAATACCATAAGTTGATTGTATTGAGGTAGTTAATTCTTTTGTAGACATTTCAGTTATTACTACTGAATCTATGACATAGTGAGATTACTGTCAGTGAAAAGATTAGAGGCTAGATAAACATGTAGCTGATACTAATTAAAGGAATTCTTGGTTGGATGGAGATTGTCTTAGATGATCTGATCCCTTCAACGCAAGAATACATTTCCGTGAAAAATCTTCCAAATATTGAGGTTTAACATTTTAAGGCTAACATTAGAATAGCCAAACATTTAGAAAATGCATTCACCCGGAAAAGGTGTTTGAAAGTATAAAGTACTCAGGACTTACCTTCTATAAACTTTCCATACCAGGACTTCTGAAGGAATACCAGAGGCCACTGAAAATTCATTAGTGGAAAAAAATGAGTAAAATAACTCATGTGCTTTCCCCAAAACCACCAATTAGGACTTACCCATGCCAACATTTCCAGAAGTATTTGCATGTTGCTGTACAAAATGCTCTGCCAATATAGACAGAGCTTTGATCTAGCCCTTTGCTCTACCCTATTTTAGAGATTACACAATTCCTTATATTGTTAAACTGCCACCATATAAATAGCTCACTGTTGAGTGGTGGGATTATACGGGAGGCAATTTTCTTCACTATCACTATATTCTTCTGTTTTTTTTTTTTTGGTTGAGAGAAAATGAGAAAGCAGGAGGCCAAGAGGCAGACAAAAGTTTTATTTAATGTATAGAGAATAAAATCATGCTGTAGACATTTTTACTCTAAAATATATTTTATGTATGTATGTATGTATGTATTTGATATCTCTCGTGTTGAAAAGCATCATATAAAATATCCATTAAAATATGTATTAGTATTGAATACATGTAAGAATAGCAGTAGCTGCTCTAAAACTGACTGGTGTTTCACAAAAGTTGTTTATAAATTCCATAATATTTTGTAAGACATTTTTATTACAGAAAACATTTTATCATACCATTACAGAAAAGTCTGGCCTGGAATTATAGTATACGTAGAGCAGATGTTAATTGACCATGCCCAGTATTTCTGAGATAGTGGCAGGACTTTCTTTGCCTCCACAAATTACCCTAAACATACTTAGCACCTTCGCAGAGTGCCAAAGAGTTGCCAAGTTCACACTTGACCTAGCCTGGATAATAAGGTGATTACTTAGCACGTCAATAATAGCACTGATGAGATCAAAGTCACAAGTCTGATGGTTGTATGAACCAGTGTCATTTTTGTTCCAGAACTACAGCTGCATATTTAGTCTCAGCTAGTTTTATTGCAAATATAGGTCATCTCAAGAAGGCCTAGAGGAAAGACTTCAAACTCATCACAACTACTTGTGGGAGAAAAAGAGACCATCAAAACACTCATTTGTTTCTAGAATTGTCTTTATAGAACCAAGATTATTATTAGATGAAGAGCTGGGGGTACTATGTACACAAAAGTCAAGAAAGTCACAGCTGAAAATATCAGCATAAAGCACTGAAAAATGGGTGGTTTCAAATGCAAACTGGAGAGCTGTGGAAATTCTCAAGAATCTCTAAGAAAGCCCTACCACCAATCTCAAAATTTCACTGAGAAGCTGCTGTGACTCACTGTCTACCCATATGCCTGGTTGCAACTGCCTTCCGTAGGTAGAATGTACTTCTCTGGCCCAGTGTTAGGTTTGCCCCATGTGAATGGCTTTTTGCCCATGGAGTATGAGCAAAAAGTATGTAAGTATGACTTATGCCACATCCAAGCAGGAGCTTTAAGCACCCTCCAGGTGCTTGCATGGTATGGTTTGGTGCTTGCTTCTGCCCTTTACCATGAGATTTTGTCCCAGGCAGGAGCTATTCCATCAGCCTCATGCCAGAATAAGATGATGTGTGGAGCAGAGCTAAATCTAGCAAGTTAACCTGAGTGGAGCAGAGCTGCAGCTGATCCCCAGACCCAGAAAGAAGAAATAAAGGTTTGTTATAAGCCATTGAGATTTTGCGGTTGTGTTTATATTAGTCTACCCCCAGGGAATACACAAGATTTTATATATTCATCTTCTTTATATATTATTCCTTTCTATATCTGTCTTTAAGACTCTTTTATGTTGAATTAAAGACCAAATTTCTAACTCCAGTTCAATTTCTTTTTATTAAAGTGCTTTCAGTAGATAAACAGTGTTATCAACAACACAAACTTTACTGAAGTATTCACAAATAAAAATCCTCTATAAATCACTCAAATAATGTCCTTCTAAGTAGTAACAGTAATCACCATTGGAGGTTGGTTAATCTGAATTTATTCCTAACCACCCACATGGGTTCTCAAATTGGAAGATTCAAATCAGTTACTTTAACATATGGGGCTGGCTGTCAATACCTGAATGCTATCCCAGCAAGTCAGCAAAAAAAGGTTGTGATTTGAAACTAATCACTTTTCTTGGTATCTCAGTTTCTCCATCTGCACTGAGAATTAATCTTCCCTTAAGAGAAGACTTGTAAAAAAGTATGAAATGTTAAAGCTTAGCATACTTCTATGCCTCAGAAAGCATTCATGTGCATATTTTTAAAAGGGCAACTTATTTGTTCTTGACACAAACTAAATACTATATGGCTTTAAGAGAAATAGATTGATGACTGCTCTTTCCTTGAAAATTGTCTTTTCAGTTAAACCACATTAAAATAGATTAATAGGGTTCATAGATGATAGGCTCAGTGAATTACTTTGATTGCAGCGAGGACAGCTGTCTTACTCAGGTAAAATTTACAAATTATTTTAAGAAATGTCATCCATTACATACTTACATTCTTCATTACCTTTCCATAAAAACAGAAGTCCTGCTACCTTAAAGCTCAAAAAGGTAAAATCCAAGCTTTAGTTAGAGTTCTGGTCTAGTTCCTTTAGATATCGTTAATAACTGTACCATGACTTCCAAATGAGACTGTGGTTGACAGAGTAAGCCATTTTTTACTAGACCTCCTGGCACAATTAAAGTGGCCTGGTGCTATCATAAAAAAGATTCAGTAATGTCTATATCAGGGGGGAGGGCACTTAAAATAAAAAAGCTTGAAAATATAGATGACATAATTGTGGTGACAGAAGAGAAATAAAATGATCCTGATCGAATCAGAAGCTTTTCTAAAAACCTTGTTTCTGTTGAGAAGTATGTGATTTTTTTTAAAGATTTATGTATTTATTAGAGAGAGACAGAGTATGTATGGAGTAAGGGGAGGGACAGAGGAAGAGAGAGAGAGAATCTCAAGCAGACTCCCCAGTGAGTGCGGAGCCCAGCAGGATGTGGGGATGCAGATCCAGCTCATGACCCTGAGATCATGACCCAAGTCAAAATCAAGAGTCAGACACTTAACTGACTGAGCCATCCAGGCGCCCTGACAAATATGTGATTCTGCTGTAAAAGAAGTTTAAAGAGGTTGATATTATCAACCCCTGTATTTTCAAAGAAGTGTGCAATACTTTTAGGTAGGAACAGTATATTGCTAAATCTCCATACGACACTTTGAAAGTACTCGCAGTAAAAAGGGAAAAAAAAATCATTGATCAACATAGAAAAATGGTAAGCTGTGATGCTGTTGCTATTCTATTCAATTAAAAAATCGATCATGAGCACAAATGGACATAGCCATCTCAATAAATAAAACCTCCTGTAGTTACTTGTCATTTAAAAAATGAATTGGATGAAAAGGATAATTTTTTACAGTGTACTCAGTCATTTGAAGACTGAAGTAGTTTCAGAAAAGCATGAAACATCCTTAGAGGAGGCCTATTTCAGACTGGCTGTGGCAGAGCACTGCATGCCCTATACACAATACACAGAGAAATAATTTTCAGATTGAACATAGATCTCTTTAGGAGTAGAGAAAAAAAACTTTACACAATATACTTTACTATAACATGCAGTATTTAGGTAATAGTAAATCATTATCCTTTACAAAGAAGGTGCAGGTGCTCTAAAATCATCTTTGAGCTAATAATTTTAGAAAGAGGTGTCAAAATTTTTAATTTAAAATACAGACTTAATTTCAAAGATGGCTTTGCCAAACCTCTTTTAAGTCCTAGGAATCCAGGGTAAGCAAGAAGGAAATGTTCTCCCTATTTTATGACTTGTCTCTCCCATTACCTATGATGAATGTCATGGGTCAAATGCCATTATAAACTTATTCTCACTCTTGGGGTCAGCAAAGGCTAGCCTGGTTCTGGGCAAGACTAAAGCAGGGAGCAGTCCCACTACAGAGCCTGTCCAGGACTGATCCAGTAGATTTTCAAGGCCAACTGGGCACCCAACTGACCCCAGTGCAAGTTGACCAATTTGTTGTGACTCAGGATCCTAGCCTTGCACTATCACCAGGCCCAAAGCCTCCAGAATGGCCCTGCAATACACTGGATGTCCTTGGGCTAGCCCAGCTTTCCCCTGGACAAGCACTCCCAGACCTGGAAACAAAGGCTGAATGGGCAGGGTAGGCAGAGCACCATTTATTGGAGCCTAAGCCCATCTATCAGATGTTTTGTTGTTAAGAGCTCAGTCAGTGATTCTGGAGCAGCTCCTCCCAACAGATGGGCTGTGAAAACACTTCTCTCTCCAGCCAGAGCTCATATGAATAGTGGAAATCCTCAGGCAGATCCAACCTCTGCCCCAGCACACTCTGCAAGCAGTTATCTACAGGTGAAAATTCAGAGTCCTGGGGTTTGTCATACCGGCGGCTGTTAAAAGCCTCAATGTTGGCCCTCAAGGTGCATTCTTCTGCTTGGAAGTCCCATGGCCTGGCATCGATGTCTGTATGGGGAAGAGAGGAAGAAGAACATGTATACAACTCAGGACTCTGCTCCTCTTACCACAGAGTATGGTCTATGGGATAAGAATAGTGAAACTGCTCAGAATTTCCTTTTTGTGGAGGGCAATGTACAAAGTAAGTGTATAATATGCTGTCACTTCAGTTTAAAAAATACACTTGTATATGCAGAGACTATCTTTGGAAAGGTAGTCTAGAAACTGCTAACAGTGATTACCACTGAGAAGGAAATAAGGCCCCTGAGGGAGGTGGACTTTTTTTTTTTACTGTACTTCCTTTTCATTATTTCACTTTCTTACTAGTTATATGTATTATATTTTTCAAAATGGCAACTCAATTCCTTTTACTGAGCTTTCCTAGGGTATGGGAGTTACCCATTTGAATGGAATCACGAGCTCTCAAGGAATGGAAAGAGGCAAGAAGAGGTCCAACAAGGAGAATCAGAATGGACCAATTACTGAAGACTTTACTGATTCCCTGTGACCTCTCCCAGCATATGATAAATGTATGTGTCAGCGTATGTTAAAATTATGAGGTGAAAGCTTCCATGAAGGTAAAAACAGAAAACAGATAATCTGCTTTCTTCTATTTATCCTACTCAGACACTTATTTCAGGGCTAGAGATACAGCTTTCCCAGATTTCTTATGTCCCACACTCAATGGTTTATCTTTTTTTTTTTTTAACGATTTTATTTTGGGGGTGCCTGAGTGGCTCAGTTGGCTAAGCATCGGTCTTCAACTCAGGCCCTGGGATTGGATTCCCTGCTCAGTGGGGAGCCTGCTTCTCCCTCTCCCTCTGCCTGCTGCTCCCCCTGCTTGTGAGCTCTCTCTGTCAAATAAAAAAAATTTTTAAAAACATAAAGATTTTATTTTTTTAAGTAATCTCTACATCCAATATGGGGCTTGAATTCATGACCCCAGGATCAAGGGTCACATGCTCTACTGACTGAGCCAGCCAGATGCCCCTTAATGGTTTATCTTAAGGAAGTGTAGATTGGGTTTGTCTTCATGATGGCAGCGACAATAGTTACGCCATTTGCAAGATAAAACATTTATATGTTTTAAAAATCTATAAGAATTTAAATAGTTAATTGGCTTTATGTCTCATAGAAGTTGCATCCTGGCTTGCTACCTGCCAATCATATATTTCCTTTACTTTTGTGGGTTTTTTACTTCAGCATTCTCTAAAATTTAGGCAGGTTACAAACCTCAGCAAAAACAAGTCTTTAGTTATCTTTACCAAAAACTCTTAAATACAATTATGCAAATAATGGTCAAATCCCACTACAGCAAATGTCAGTACAATGAAAAAGTTCTCCAAAATAAATTCTTCCAAACTTGGTTAATCTATCATATCTTGGTAGTCAACCAGATATTATAATGTCTCCTAATGTGAGACAATATGCAATTCCCAATGGTACCTCAAACGTACTACAGCTGAAAATGTTTAAACTGAATCCATCGAACCTCTGGATCTAACTTTCAGTTTACTAGTAACACTAGAGATAGAGAGATAAGGCAAATGATGCCATTTCTAAATCCAGAAGGTGGATATTCAGCAGGACAACTGGCCTAGTTTTTCAATTAGTCAGCATTATGGAAAAAAAGTGGAAACAAAACACTGCTAGGTTTTACAAATTAAAGGATAGAACAACTAGATGAAATTTGTGGCCCTGGGTTGGATTATGACTTGAAAAAAATAGCTTTAAAGAACATTTTGGGGGGTGCCTGGCTGGCTCAGTCAGAAGAGTGTGACTCTTGGTCATGGGGTCATGAGACTGAACCCCACATTGGGTGTAGAGATTACTTAAATAAATAAAACTTACAAAAAGAGAACATTTTGGGACAACTGGGGAATTCTGAATATGGACTTACTAGATAAAATGAAAACATACTGATATAGAAAGATGTAGACAATGTTAACTGAAAAAAGATGATGAAATAGTATGTATAATTTGCTATCATTTAAGTAAAATGTGTATATATGCAAAGAAAAAGGTCTGGAAAAATATACAATAAGATGTTAACAGTGGCAATCTTCAGGTGGTACAAATAAGGCATAAATATGGTGATATAGTAAAAAGTTTTCTGACTTGTATTTTCTAATTGCCTTTTTTTTTTAAGTTTATTTATTTAAGTAATCTCTACATTCAACTTGGGGCTCGAACTCACAACCCTGAGATCAAGAGTCATGTGCTCTTCCGACTAAGCCAGCAGGGAAAGCTGTTTTTTATTTTTCTTTTTCTAACTGCTTTTTAATAATAAAAGGTTATTTTAATTTTAGAAATCTCTTGGAGAAACCTGTCATTTAAAGGAATGTTTTCAAAAGGAGGTAATTATCTCTTAATTTACCTGTTTTATAAAATGGAAATCTTTTTAAGCAAATTCTACCCCCAGTGTGGGGCTCGAACTCACAACCCTGAGATCACTAGTTGCATGTTTTACTGAGTGAGCCAGACGGCCAGGCGCCCCTGTAAAATGGATTCTTAAAAAAGATTTATTTATTTATTTTAAAGAGAGCCTACACATGCATGTGCAAGTGGGGGGAGGGGCAGAGGAAGAGAATCTCAAGTAGATTCTCTGCTGAGAGTGGAGTCCCACATGGGGCTTGATCCCATGGCCATTAGATCATGACCTGAGCCAAAACCAAGAGTTGGACGCTAAACCAACTGAGCCACCCTAAAATGGATTTTTATAGTTAATATAGGACCAGGGCACATGCTAGAATTTGGGGCAGTAACCCTAAAGTTTGTTATATCAGCACCTGACTATAATTACATACATATTTTCTCATCTAAACTGTGTAACCATTTATACCAAAAAAGTAGAGATAAATGTTTATTTAGTTTTATTTTTTTAAAGATTTTATTTATTTGAGAGATAGCATGTGAGAGAAAGCACGAGAGGTGGGGAGGGAGGGGCAAAGGGAGAGGGAGAAGCAGACTCCCCACTGACCCTGGAACCCAACAGAGGGGTGGGAGGGGCTTGATCCCAGGACCCTGAGATCAGGACCTGAGTTGAAGGCAGCCACCCAGGTGCCCCTTATTTAGTTTTGTTTAAACCCTGGGCAACTCCTGGAGGTCAAGAGCTCTGAAAATACTCACCATTCCCATAAGCCCAGTCATCATTCATGCGGTGGCGTACTTTCTGATAGATGGCTGACATGGTTTTCATGTTACTTTTTCTCCACTGGCGCCCCAGGTACTTGGTCTGTATTTTTAGCAGCTTCAGAACATAAAGTTGCAGCATGGCCTGTTTGACCTTGAGGGCTCGCTTTAAGATTGGAGCTGATTTGAATACCACCAGCATCTACCCATTTAAAGAGGGGTGAGAGTGAAGAAAGGCAGATAAGGATCTAACGTTTCTTGGAACTTCCAACTCGCAAACAAATTAAGCCAAACCTGACTGGTCTCAATACCCTGGGAATCTATGGTTCAGGTTCTATTTATATTTAGATGTCACAATTATATGTCACAATTCAAAGTTTCTAATATTCAAAGTATGTGATATAAAGAGCAAAATAATTCTGTCAGACACACATCCCATTTCTACTGTTATCAGTTTCTTATGTATCTTCTGGATACATAATTCTATATTCACATATTTTTATTAACAAAAACCACAGCCAACTACATATCCTGTCACATTGTTCCATACCTTGCTTTTTATTTAACAATATATCTTAAAAAATTATTCCGTATCAATATAGAACTGCCTCATTCTTTTTTTTCAGCCTCATTCTTTTTAATGGTTGTATAATATTCTATTATAAGGATGTACCAAAATTATTTAACCAGTTGGTCCTGTATTAATAGGCTTTAGATTGTTTCCAATCGTTCATGATTTATGCTGCAATGAATAATCTTAGACTTGCATCATTTGGGATGTGTGCTTGTAATCCAAACAACAATGCTAACTTTCCAACCAGAGCGGCCCTGGGGGAGGGTCCATATTTAGCTCCTTGTAAAGAAATGGACTGGTGAATAATTATCTCATATAGATCAAGTACCCAGAATTAGGTGTTCACCTTATGTAGCATTCATTGTCTGTCTATAGAGCTCACAAAGCAGGAAGTCCATAAATATTTAAGATTTAAAAAATTCAGTCAGATGGACACCTCTATGATCTGAAACCCCACTCACCATGGTTCTGGAATGCTTCCATTTGGTCAGTTTATTGAGCAGCCTCAGAAGGTTAATGCAGGAAAAGAGGTTCCTCCAACAGAACTGGTTGTTGTCTCCAGCTTCCTGTAATAAGGCAGGCCCACCATTACCATACCTATAAGACTTTCATTCCCACAGAAGCCTGCAAGTCACCACTGGTCAGTTTAGGTGAGGCCTTCCTTATGAAATGCTACCTCCTCACCATTCTGCTCTTCACACACTAAGGTCTCAAAACATGCAATATTCTTCATATGAAAACACACAGCTGTCAATCCTGGATGGCTGCACCTAGAGCAAGTACTGATTAGAAAGAGGATACATGAACATAGGAACTTCACTCAAGCAAGCCTTCTTGTGTAAGTTCCTGCTTTAGAATCAGAAAAGAGGTGATAGAATTTTACCCCCATATAGCTTATACTTATATAAGCTGTGTTTGTAACTGCTAGGAGTTATTCTGGTAGATCCTTTCCCTTCCCTTCCCTTCCCTTCCCTTTCCTTCCTTCCTTTCTTAAGTAGGCTCTACACCCAACGTGGGGCTTGAACTCACAACCCTGAGATCCAGTCACATGCTTTGCTGATTGAGCCAGCCAGATGCCCCTATTCTGGTAGATTTCAAACTATGTTGGATGGATCTGATATTCATTATGATTGAATTTTTTAATCATCCTCCACCCTCCTTTATCAAACCCGATTGCAGTAAATTGCCTAATTCTCCAGCGTGGAAGCAAAAATGGCAGATGGTGAATTCTAACCAGGTGTTTTTCTTGTATGTTTATTGATAGCTTGTGAGCACCCAACCAGAGATAACAGATGGATGTCAGTTTAGAAACAGGTATCTACTCACAGAAACATCTTTCAGGGACAAAAATAAGAGCCCTTCTGGATTTGGGGGCCTGTAAATATACTGAAGTCAGAAGCTATATAAATCAATGAGCATGCATGGTGGCCAAATTAACATCTTGGAAATTCCTCATGCCTACAATTTGATAGGAGGATGTAAGAGTAGGAGACAATGTGTAGAAGTGAGCTGTTGTCTGAAGAATGGAAAATTACCCCCTCCTTTCCCAAATCAAATTAATCCAAAGCAAGCAAGACAGACATACATCTAATGTGGAATGAACATCCAGGATTTTTGAGAGTATTAGGCTCTACTAAGAAATAAATAAGACTAAAGGTCAAAAGGTTTCAGGGAAACTTTTTAGAAATATTATTAGAAAAAATGTTCTCCTTTCTATAGTAAATGTTCAATATTGTGTTTAGAACTAGTCCCCGGAGAACCATCTGTTTCCTTCTAAGAGAAATTTCCATGAGAGTTTCCACTCTAGTGCATCAGCCAGTCGGCTTGCCCAAAAGAGATAGGTTCTACAGATAGGTTCTACAGATGTTCCATCTTGTGTGGCTAACAGAGGAATGGACTTTTAAATGTTTATTTTTTTTAAAGAAGCAGGGGAAACAGAGAACATATGGGGGAGGCTATGTATATCTCCACTGTGAGCTTCCTTTACCCTGATTTTTAATATAATAACAGCAGAGAGAGCCTTGCATTCCTTAGCACCTCAAAAAATAACATGGGAGGGGTGTCAGCTAGCTCAGTCAGTAGAGCATGCGACTCTTGATCTCAGGGTCTGAGTTCAAGCCGCATGTTGGGTGTAGAGCTCACCTTAAAACAAAACAAAACAAAACAAAAAAAACACAAAAAAATGGGAGTAGGGGTGTGGCTTGTAGAAGCAGCACTGGAGTAGACACTAGGAAACCTGGATTATGGCTTTGACCCTGGTTGTATGATGGTAGATAAGTCATTTCCCTGTTTCTTATAAGGGGTTGAATTAGATCATCTTTAAGATCCTTTCACCTCTGATCATTTAATAGTACTGTGACTTATCTCAACTTTCTCCAATTGATTCAAAAGTGAAGTTTTAAGTGAATGTTAGCTGATCGTGGCGGCTTTTTCCTCAAAGCTCAGTCTCAGGAGTCCTAGGAAAGACACCCTAGTTCCCTCCTGAAGATAGTCTCATGTGCCCAGGGCCTTGCTCTCTTTTTTTTTTTCTGATAATGTTTCCCCACCAACTAAAACTAGCCCCACTTCCCACATCACCAGATGTTGCCTGAAGTGGGCACTGACAGAACACATGCTTGTCCATGGCTGTCTCAGGATAGCGGATCCCAGGCTTGTTGTCAGTTTGCAGCAACATGCTCTACATGGAGCCCTGCTCAAGCCTTCTGCCTTCTTCCAACCCAACACATAATCATTTTCCAGCAGACCTTTATCTCCATGGGGTGCCTTTTCAGATTTGCCAGATTTGAGGGGTTTTTTGTTTATTCGTTTATGTTCATTTAAGGCAAATTGCCTGCTTTCTCTTTTTTTGGGAGGGCAGGACTCAGCATATTGAGTAAAATGTAAACTTCTGTGGGGGGATATATCTTGTGAACAGCAGCATTTGGCCATATTCTCTTGTGTCTGATACTTTACACTATCCAAAGCAAGACCTTTACTCACTTTCTACCAGTGCAAGTTGAAAGAAGAAAACATTTGTCCATGTTCCACTTGCATACATAAACATCTGTTTACAAAAACAATTCCATTTACAACTACACCAAAAATAATAAAATACCTATGAATAAACTTAACCAAAGGGATGAAAACTGTACTCTGAAAACTATAAAACAATGATGAAAGAATTAAAGAGGACACAAAGAAAGGGAAAGGCATTCCACGCTCATGGATTGAAAGAATATTATTAAAATGTCTATATTACCCAAAGCAGTCTACAAATTTAATGCAATCTGTATCAAAAAACCAACAGTATTTTTCACAGAACTAGAGCAAACAATATTAAAATTTACATGAAACCACAAAAGACCCTGAATAGTAAAGACATTTTGAAAAAGAAAGACGAAACTGGGGGTATAACAATTCCAGACTTCAAGTTCTATTACAAAACTGTAGTAAGCAAAACAATATGGTTCTGGCACAAAACAGACATATAGATCAATAGAACAGAAGAGAAAACCCAGAAATAAATCCACAATTATATGGTCAATTAATCTTTGACAAAGGAGGAAAGAATATACATTGGGAAAAAGACCGTCTCCTCAACAAATGGTGTTGGGAAAACTGGACAGCTACATGCAAAAGAATGAAACTGGACCACCTTCTTTCACCATACACAAAAATAAACTCAAAATGGATAAAACACCTACATGTGAGACCTGAAACCATAAAAATCCTAGAAGAGAGCACAGGCAGTAATTTCTCTGACATCGGGCCATAGCAACTTCTTTCTAGATATGTCTCCTGAGGCAAGGGAAATAAAAGCAAAAATAAATTATTGGGACTACATCAAAATAAAATCTTCTGCACAACAAAGGAAACAATCAAAACTAAAAGGCAACCTAGGAATGGGAGAAGATATTTGCTAATGACATATCCCACAAAGGGTTAGTATCTAAAATATATAAAGAACTGATACAACACCCAAAAAACAAATAATCCAATTAAAAAATGGGCAGTAGACATGAACAGACATTTCTCCAAAGAAGATATGCAGATGACCAACAGACACATGAAAAGATGTTCGATGTCACTAATCACCAGGGAAATGCAAATCAAAACTACAATGAGATATTACCTCACACAAGTCAGAATGGCTAAAATAAAAAACACAGGAAATGACAAAGATTGGTGAGTGCTTGGAAAAAAAGGAACTCTCTTGCACTGTTGGTGGGAATGCAAACTGGTTCTTCAAAAAGTTAAAAATAGAACTACCCTATGATCCAGTAATTGCACTACTTGGCATTTACCTCCCAGAAATACAAAAACCCTAATTCAAAGGAATACATGCACCCCTATGTTCATTGCAGCATTATTTACAATAGCCAAGCTATGGAAGCTGCCCAAGTGTGCACTGATAGATGAATGGATAAAGAAGATGTGGTATATAAATACAACGGAGTATTTTTCAGTCATGATAAAGAATAAAATCTTGCCTTTTGCAACAACATGGATGGAGTTAGAGAGTATAATGCTAAGTGAAATAAGTCAGTCAGAGAAAGAGAAATACCATATGATTTCACTCATGTGGAATTTAAGAAACAAAACAAATGAACAAAGAAAAGAAAAGACAAACCAAGAAACAGACTCTTAACTACAGAGAACAAACTGATGGTTACCAGAGGGGCAGTGGATGGGGGAAATAGACGATGGGGATTAAAGAGTACACTTATGGGTGCCTGGGTGGCTCAGTTGCTTAAGCGACTGCCTTCAGCTCAGGTCATGATCCTGGAGTCCCAGGATTGAGTCCCGCACCGGGCTCCCTGCTCAGCAGGGAGTCTGCTTCTCCCTCTGACCCTGCCCCCTCTCATGTGCACACTCTCTCTCATTCTTTCTCTCTCAAATAAATAAAATCTTTAAAAAAAAAAGTACACTTCTGATTAGCACTGAGTAATGTATAGAATTGCTGAGTCACTATATTGTATACCTGAAATGAATATAACACGGCATGTTAACTATACTGGAATTAAAATTAAAAACTTAAAAAAATTCTTTACATACACCTTGTGTTTAAATATTCAGTTCAGGGATCACATCCTACCCGTTTATAGCATCTCTAAGGCACCACGAGGGTTCTGTTCTCAAGATCCATCTTAGCCCAGCTGAGTGAGCCAAGCCAAATAAAAACGGAGGCTTATGCCAGTTATGTGGATAATAACTCAAATGACTGCTGGAAGAACAGAGTGTTTCTTCCTTTTGTACAGAGGAAATCAGATTGGTTAGAATCTGAGCACTAGAAGAGCCTTAGCTTTTAGACTTGGCTAAGTCTAGTCCAATTCTGTCATCCACAGAAGCAAAACCTGAGGCTCAGGGAAAGGAAGGGCTTGCTTCAGGTCACATAAGTGCCCCAACCAGGGCCTGAACCTCTATCTCCAGTAATTCACTGATTTATAATACTCTGTCTTTATTTACTGTTCATCTTCTATTGCACTCTTGGAATCCTAACACAGAAGATGATTCTGAGAGAAAATTCGGTTTGATCCCCCGCTTTCTCAGCTTCTTCAAGACCTAATGGTAAAGAAGCTCTTTCTTATATGTCCTATTACAATTGTTATTTCAAACAAGCAGAAGATAACAGTTTCCAGAAACAACAACAAAAATAGTGAGGGTTCCTGTATTAAAGGGGAGCATCTGACTGAGTTTGGTCAGCCCATGATCAGACTGAGCTTTTAAAGAAGTGCTTCTAGGGGTGCCTGGCTGACTCAGTTGGAAGAGCATGCGATTCTTGATCTCAGGGTCCTGAGTTCCAACCCCACGCTGGGGGTAGAGATTACTTAAATAAATAAAAACTTAAAAAAAATAAAGAAGTGCTGCTAAGTGTTAAGTCTAATACAACTCAAACCTTCTTGGGCTTATTAAAGTTCCTAGTGATGATTATTATTTTCAGATTGAAAACCAGCTCTTCACTGAAAATCAGAATTACTAATATTAGCTTGGTTGTTATATAATGAATCCATGGGAGTTTTGGAAAAGTTTATGCTCATCTGATGGCCCAACCTCTTCCTTTTATATGTGGAACTCCTATAGCCTACAGGAAACTTGCTCAAGATAACTTAGAGCTGTAGTTCTGTCTGCTTTTCCTATACTTTTTTTTTTTTTAATATTTTATTTATTTATTTGACAGAGAGAGAGAGATAGCGAGAGCAGGAACACAAGCAGGGGGAGCGGGAGAGGGAGAAGCAGGCTTCCCACCGAGCAGGGAGCCTGATGCGGGGCTCGATCCCAGGACCCTAGGACCATGACCTGAGCCGAAGGCAGATGCTTAATGACTGAGCCACCCAGGCGCCCCTGCTTTTGCTATACTTACAAACTAGTCTATTTCTTTGCTTTAGGCTTCAGATTTTCATGCCATGTCAGCCCTGCATTTATTTGAACCTATTTGAAAAAATATTTGCTAGGTTTTAACACTTACTGATTGAAAACTCACAATAATAACCACTTCTCGGTAAATGATTCTTTTGATTCATTCCATTATTATGGTTGACACAACTGAAAATGAATTCATATTTTTAGCTTAAACTTTTTCCCAAATCATTATAGAATAATTCCCTTATCATATGGATTTCTGACAATTAAGTTACTGCTAGATTAAGGACCCAGATATCATAAAAGAGAGCTATAATTCTTAACTGGTGTGAGTAAAAAAGGAGGAAAGAGAAGAGAAAATCTCAAAATCATTTGGGGAGTTTTGACAAACTATTTGTGCCCTGGAGAGGGATCTGGGCATGTGAGTTTGAAAAATCATTCCAGAGGGGCGACTGGGTGGGGCAGTCGGTTGAGTGGCTCCAGCTCTTCGTTTCGGTTCAGGTAGTGATCTCAGTCTTGTGAGATAGAGCCCCGCATCAGGCTCTGTGCAGCATGGAGACTGCTTGAGATTCTCTCCGTCCCTCTCTGCTCTTCTTTTTACTTGCATGTGCCAGCGTGTGCACATGCGCTCTCTCTCTCAAATAAATAAATCTTAAAAAAAAAAAAAAAGAAAAGAATTCCAGAGATTCTCATCTCCTCTAGTACAACCATTACAGAAATGGTGACTTAACAGGAAAACTGATAAAATGTTAAAAAACATTTATCCATGGTCCTTCCTCTATATAGACATGTCATAGAACATGGATAAATACCTTATGTGTTCACATTATATCTAGAACAGAGAAACAATAATGCTAAAGGCAATATTGGTTTTAAATAGTGATGGTGAATGTCAGAAGACTTTATTTAATAAGGTCATAAAATCATTGGTTAAATAATGCCTGAAATGAATGCTAGAGACCTTAATACTTGAACATGATTATATTCCAATAAGAAAACAAAAACCAAAACAAGAATGACAAAAGTTTTCTGGAATATCCAAAAATACCTGGATTAGGAAGTTATAAAAACAAAATTTAATAAGGAGAGATGAAAGGATCAGGTACGTAAATTTAAGCGATATGTGTTTTTATAAGTCTTTCTGAATATAAATCAAACCCAAATTTGAGGAATTTTGCAATGAACTGCCTTTTAAAAATTAACTTAATAATTTCACTTGCATATATCTAAAAGGAAATGCCAAATGTTTCTTTGCAAATGGCTAGGTCATGCAAATTCTGACTCATTGTTTTCGCTCTACCTAGCTATTAAGGCCTTGGACAACACTTCAGCACTCTACCCATTTCCTCATCAGTAAAGGATGGGATTTGGCAAGATACTAAGAATCTTCTAGCTCTGATACTCAGTGATTCCATAAATACTACTTTTTCTCATTCCTCCATTCTTAATTTATAGGCCTACTTGGGCATCTACATTGTTCAAAATATGCCCTTCTTTGTATGTGAAGCTACTGTTGCTAAATCACATTCTGTAGTAAAAAACAAGCATTTTGAACTCTGGGTTGGCTTTGCAGCAGTGACAATAGATTTACACAGAATTTTCCACATTTTTTTTGGCCCGAATCTCTGTAAGATAGGAGAGGAAAGGAGGATGGAGTGTAATCTGTATGATTTCTCTTTAGGACCAATAAGCCCACAAAGCAAGCAGACCTACAACCTTACCCTCATTTCAACATACTCTAAAGTAGTGGTTTCTAAAAAATTTTTTTTATTGCACATATCTCTCAGTAAATAATTTTTGTTGTACGCCTAAATATACACATTTACTTCTAAGTTAGAAATGCATTATTGTAATGACATTACGTATGTTCTAATATACACATAAATATAGAAAGTAAAAAGGATATTGATACATACAAAAGATCAAAATATTCCATCCCCCAAAGCATTATCTTGCACACCCTACTTTTTATACCACTGCCCTAAAAAACCATCAAAATACTGAGCATTCTACAATATTTGTTGAAGACATATCCACTGCCTTTTCTAGCAACCTCCTTCCAAAGACCCTATCTATCTTCCACACAACCATACATTCACTATCCTTCCCTCATATTTGGAATTTAATGTTTTCCTACTTTAGTGGATTGAATTTGAATATAGACATTTGGGGATACAGAAATTGTAAGCCTTCCTATACTAGGTGGGTAGGGAAACTTCTCAGTACATGGGTAAGGATGGCCTATTGTAGAGCTAAGTATTTTGACAAAATGGGAAGACTTTAGAATTTGGAGTTACACAGAGAATATTGAAATAAATGCCCAACATTAGTAGAGAGCAATCATTTTTAAAAATTAAGGAGAATATTATGTGTAGCTATTAAAAATCAAGTTTTCAAATAAGTTCAAAGTCACATTGTGAATATTTAAATTTTATTATGTGAATTGAAACATACAAAGTCCTTATTTTCTTAAATAATGTATGTGTGTACATATATGAATTAATATGTACATATATATGGTGATTATAGGAAAATATTAACATGTCGTTACATGTAGGTAGTATAATTAAGGTATTTTTGTTTTCTTCCCCATATTTTCCTGTATTTATCCAATTTTCTGCAATAGTATATAGTGATTTTATAACCAGGAAAAAAAAACTTGAAATATTATTTAAAGAAAATCCTCCACATTTATAAAAGCCAGTATATTTTCTGTTTACAATTAATTTACTGAGCCTGGAAAAGAGAAGCATTTTACTCATATAAACATTAGTCTTCTCTGAGTACAGAAGCCATCAGTTTAGATAAACAAACCATTATATTGAGGACCTATGTGGAGTAAACTTGCTAGTTACTTAAGCCCGTGATTAGGCTCTGGGGAAGTACTTACGCCGTAAATTTAAGCCAACAAAAAATCTGTAGTTACCAAATGAAACCACCAGGTGCCACTGTTGCTTTGCAGAAAGGAGAAGAACACCTAACACCAATTGGTTTCTTATTTAGCATAGTTAGTGCTTTCACCTGCTCAAGGATAACAATAAAATCTTCTCAGGGGCATAACAATTATTTCAATAATGTTATATTCATATCCCCAAAGGTAAATCAGAAGAGATTTGAAGGTATAGTTCCCATCAATTTCCTACATACGGGATGAGAAAAGAGAAAATACTGTATCAAGAAATAGATTTCAACCATAAAAGCTAACTTTATGTTTTGAAATACCCAACTAATAGGAGCATTTTAATGCTGTTCACCACTGTTTTCTGTGAGAAAGTGCATTCTTCATTCTAACTCTGAATGGCAGGGATGTAAGTCTCCACCCTGGCTCTGCTACTTTCAACTGTAAGGTTTTGGCAGTTAACTCTCCATCTATAAAACAGTAATATCAAGCTTATACAGTTATTTTAAAGATTGAATAACATCATGTGCATAAACAGGGTTATTAGACAACTTATTACTTCTCTCTGCAGGGATAAGAAGTTCCCAGCTTCCTTGGCCACTACATCTAAGTGAGACAGGAAATCTCTGCCCTGATGCTAAAAAGGGTGCTAGACTTAATATCTTAGAACATGGGTCTTTTTCTAATTCAGGATCTATCATTTATGAGGAGTGGACCATGACAAGTCACTTCATCCATTGGGCCTTCTGGTTTCTCATCTTTGAAATAGGGGATTGAGCTAAATGGCTCTCAGGTCCCCTCCAGCCAAGAATCCCATGGTTCTATAAAACCTGTACCACAGAAGGTATCATTCTATTTGTGCCTAATACACTTTCCTGATGCAACATTTCACAGGTATTAAAGTTGGGGGGCAAACGGCTGTGGGACACATGGGTGCTACCATCCAATCATTTAGTATTTGAGCTCCTTTCATGTACCAAACATAGTGCTAGACTCTGGGGATATAAAACTGAGGATGATACCATCTCTTCCTTCAAATAGTTTTTAGTCAAATGGAGGAACAGATAGATATCCAAGTACAATGCAACAGGGTGAGGGTATGGACTTGAGTATATATCTAAGGAGGCAGACAGTTGATCTTCAGTATGCTGTTGATCAGTTAGTTTCATGGAATTCAAAGTAATTCTGAGGGACTTTTCTGATTTGCCTAAAGTTGTTTCCAGGATGAAGAAATTTCTGGGGCATTCTTCTGTGGCTGTTACCAACTTCTGGCTTAAAGAGACCTAGGGAAGATATTTTCTGAAGTACACACTCCTGGGTTTTATAATCTATATGAAAATGAAAAGTGAATACCCTATAGCATAGCGGAAAGGAGACAGATCGTTGTTTGGAATAGACCAGTAGAGCTTCTTCTGCCATTTAGCACAGATGTTCACATTCAATTTCAGTCCCATTATCTTTCTAAATTCCCTCTCCTCCTTAGTGTTTGTCACTGACCCTTTTCTCTTCTCTGCAAATTGCTATGCTCAGTTTTCCCAAATTTTTCTCAACTGGGTCAGCAGCTCTAAACACCCACTGCCTCTGTGCTCTTGCCAATATGCCTTTATTGATCTGAGACTCCCAAACCAGGGCATTACAAGGCTGGAGAAGAAACAGAAGAGCAAATACCAGCTGCTGCCATCTGGCAATTTCAAAAGCTACCAAATCCCCCTCTGCTTACCAGACTCTCTGTAGTAAGCTCCGGCAAATCCTGGATGGTACAGCAAGGGTAATCCAGGACCGAGATGCTGCAAAATGCAAAGAAAGGGGCAAGCTTTAGGGAAATGGAAATGGCAGTACCTGAAATGACAGGAATTATTTCTCTCCAGCAGGCCCCATCTATTTCCCAAATTGCTTAGTGACCTCAGCTGAAACAGGGTTGTGGTGCCAGGCAACCATGGCACCACATGGTTCCTCATGAGAGGAACCCACAGAGTTCCTTCAGGCCAGCCCCCATCTAGCAGATGCAAAAGAAAGCAGCAAGAGAGCCTCTGGTATAGCCACCTCTCTCCTTTCTTCTGTAAAGAGTCCGGACACAGGTGCACTTCTGTTTGTGTACTTAAGTGTATGCTTGTGTATACGTGTGAACTGTGTTCCCAGAGATGCTGCCCAAACTTAACCCACTTAGTAACAGTCTGTGGACGTGAGGATGAAATGAAGACCATTCCTATGTCCTTTACCAAATGTTTCTGAAAGCCAGGAGCTCTGGGAAATGATCACGGAAGCCATTCTTGAAGGAAGCTTAAGACGGAGGCAGCTTCCTGCAGCAGGGCCAATCTAGTAGCTCAAGAATGGTAATAGCGGGCGCCTGGGTGGCTCAGTTGGTTAAGCGACTGCCTTCGGCTCAGGTCATGATCCTGAAGTCCCGGGATCGAGTCCCACATCGGGCTCCCTGCTCAGCAGGGAGTCTGCTTCTCCCTCTGACCCTCTTCCCTCTCATGCTCTCTGTCTCTCATTCTCTCTCTCTCAAATAAATAAAATCTTTAAAAAAAAAAAAAAAAAAGAATGGTAATAGCATTGGGGCATCTGGGTGGCTCTGTCAGTTAAGCGTCCAGTCCAACTCGATCTCGCCTCAGGTCATGATTTCAGGGTCATGAGATCAAGCCCCATGTCGGGCTCTGTGGTGGGCATGGAACCTGCTTAAGATTCTCTCTCTCTCTCCCTCTGCCCACCCCTCCTCACCCCCGCTTGCACTCATGCATGTTCTCTCTCTCTCATAAAAAAAAAAAAAAAAAAAAAGGAATGGTAACAGCATCTGCCCCCAGAACTGACAGTGGGGGACTATAAGGGAGCTGGAGGCTCTGTGGTGAGCCCCGGGAAGCAGGCAAGAGTAGGTAGGGGAAATGAGGCACTGCATTATGACAGGGACATAGTTACTCAAAATTACAGTTCTTCCTTTCCTTTTCTTTTTCATTGGTACAAGGCAGAATTTAGCTTATCTCTAATGCTCCTTCTGATTCTGACATTCTATAACGTTTATAACCTATCTGAACTGGATCAAGGATGTTGGCAAAGCAAGGGCCATAAAGAGGAGTATGGGGTTTCTTGGACCTGTCTCTACATTTCTAAAGTCAAAACTCTATCCAAGCAAAAGGCAACAATATATTTACCTAGAAATGTTTACCTTTGTCCAAGAAACCCACAATGATAACCAAGGTAGGAGAAGAGAGGGCAGTGGATCTACCTATAACATTGCTCATCATCTTAATTCACTCTACTGGATTCTCCCAGGGCTGCCAGTTCTGTACTTACTGCTCCATTAGTATAAACATTCTTGGCTGGCTTATCCACTTATCTACCCACCTCCCACAAAGGCCCATGGCAAAGTAGATGCTGGCAACCAGGAAATGGGGGCAGAAAATCAAAGATAGATTTGTTCCATCCTCTGTGAACTGAATTCTAGCCTAAGGGGGCAAAAAATAAAGTTACAAGTTTCTGGAATATCTCTATATTGTAAGAGCCATGAGCAAAGTGTGCAATAAGGGGCTATGGGTGTTCCAAGTTCTCAGGGATTATGCCGCAGTAAAGCTTGCAGGTGGTGCAGAAGAGAACCATCTTATCCAGGCTAAACTTAGTTAATGATGTAGTCTGGCACTACCACTCTTCCAATTCCAAATAGAACCTAATGGACACCTATCAGATTATTTGCTCCTCCCCTTCCAGGCCCATGGTGGAGGTTGGGTATTTAGTTCGTGAACCCCGGCCATACTTGATTGATCCAGGGGTGGATCTCTAACTGGAAATGTGGAACAGGACTCTCATATGTTTATCTTAACTGATACTTATATAAAAGCTCTATGATATAGTCAGGAAATGTATTATTTTAATTTTAAGATAAAAATAGTGTGGCTCAAAAAAACCAGAGAGTCCTTACTTGAGATTACATAGCTAGCAAATGGCAGGTCTCATGACTTCAAGTTCCATGTGTGTATGTGCACTTCATTTTATTTTTTAAAGATTATTTAGGGGCACCTGGGTGGCTCAGTCAGTTATACGTCTGCCTTCAGTTCAGGTCATGATCCTAGGGTCCTGGGATCAAGCCCCTCATGGGGCTCCTTGCTCAGTTGGGAGCCTGCTTCTCCCTCTCCCTCTGCTCCTTCCCCTGCTTGTGCTCTCTCTCTCAAATAAATGAATAAAAGCTTTAAAAAAATTTATTTGAGAGAGAGAGAGAAAGTGGAGGGAGAGGGAGAGAAAGAATCTCCAGCAGACTCCCTGCTGAGTGAGGAGCCTAATGCAGGGCTCCATCCCAGGACGCTGAGCTCATGACCTGAGCTGAAATCAAGAGTCGGACACTCAACTGACTGAGCCACCCAGGTGCCTCTGTGTATTTTAAACTACATATAAGTAGGCTGCCTCTCCATGGTGAACTTTTAGGCAGTTTAAGACTGGTGAGGCACCAGTCTCCCGGCCTTCTCTAGTCACCCCAAGTAATCAGATCAGCCTCCTTCTACTTTAGGAACTCTGCCTCTGGTAAACTCTAGTTAACATGCTTCTAGTTCTTGTGGAAGTAGCAAACTAAAAAACAAGGATTTACTCTGTAACTCCCAAGTCCCCAGTTGGCTGGAGGAGTGAAAAGCAATTTGTATTCATAGTAATTGTGACCAGAAAACAATCTGCGTTTTGATCCTGCCTCCGCTGCTTACTTAAGTCGTCTCACTAGCATGTTGAGCAAGTCAATTAACCTCCCTGAATTTGTTTACTAATTGGTGAAGTGAGAATAAAATTTGTTGTAATACCTCTTACCATTACTGAGGAGATTAAATAAAATACCATATATTTGTTTTATTACAAACTGATCTAAATAAGGGTCTGTTAATTACCTTGAGTTGCAAATTCTACATAACACTACAGTTTACAAAGTAGTATAATTGTTACAACTTATGATTTATACTAAGATCAGGGCTGGCCAGATAAGAAGGCTGTTTCACAAAAAAACATCTTCTGGATCCTTCTGCCATAGGGCTAAAATTTCATTGTTGCAGTTTTATTTATTTGAGTTGTGACATTTTTTAGTTTTCAAAACTATTAAAATACAAATACCTCTGTGAAGAGGCCAAACCACACACCCCATCAATTAACACTTCAAGGAAATTAAATTTAACAGTGACAGCTCTAAGATAGAAAGGACTAGGGACACAAGGAGAACTGAAAGGCTCAGAGATGATGTATATTTCCCAACCCATCCCAAAACAGACCTTTGAAATAAACCTGTCCAGAGTCCATACCTGTTTTTGGCAGTGATGTAGGACAAGATATTTTGATTGAAGAACTTCAGGATCAATGGGATGCAGTTGGCAAATACCAAATGTTGTGATACATATTCAAACTGAATTAAAAGATCAAAGCAGAAAGGGCTGCTTATTTGGGGGATAACAGAAAGTACACATGAAAAATAAGATTGGCAAGTACAACTCTAATATCCATTCCTAACAATATCCACTGTCCACTTGTGTTATCAGTCCTCCTGTCTGAGAAGTGGGGAGAAGCATCATCAGCCAGCTCACCTGCATGGAGGGGGATAATCTGCAGTGTGTGTATGTTGTAAACACCTGACCAAAAGCACAAAACATAAACAAGGCAGAAAGAAAATCCCACTCCAGATAAATAGAAGGAATTGCTGCAATATTTGTTCCTAAGCTCAACAAGAAAGGAAGGCTCCCTGAGGGAGCGGTCTTCCATACCAAACCTCTGGTTCATAGTGTTTCAGCAGTGATTGATACAGCAGGAACAGGTGCAGCTTACTCCCAGCAACTGCTGGCATCGTTCAGTCCAGACGGATAAGGCACATAGCAACCAGCTGAACCACTGGGATGTGGACTCCAGCATGAGTCTGTCTGGTTCACTGCATTATCCCTGTACTTACATTATTAGTATTTTATTTTATTTTTTTAAAGATTTTATTTATTTATTTAACAGGGGCGGGGGAACACAGCAGGGGGAGCGGGAGAGGGAGAAGCAGGCTTCCCGCCGGGGCAGGGAGCCCGATGCAGGGCTTGATCCCAGGACCCTGGGATCATGACCTGAGCTGAAGGCAGACGCTTAACCAACTGAGGCCCCCAGGCACCCCCATTATTAGTATTTTAATGAATGGATCAACAAGAGCCCTTCAGTCAACAGATATTGCACTGGGGTGCCTGGAGGGCTCAGGAGCCTGCTTCTCCCTCTCCCTCTGCCTGCCTGTCTGCCTACTTGTGATCTCTCTCTCTCTGTTAAATAAATAAATAAAATCTTAAAAAAAAAGATACTACACTGAGAATAAGTCCAAGATTTCTTTGATGGGCTAAGTCCAAGATCTCTTTGATGGGATAAACACCAGAAATAGGGGTTCCATTTTGCTCTCTTGAATTTGGATGGGGTTTGTGTCTGGGAAGACCTAGTGGGCAGTGTCCTGGAGTGCAACACCTGGATTTTGCCTGTGACGCACTGAATATCAGAAACAGTTTGCCTCCAGATCCAGAACCCAGACTGCTGGGATAGTATAGAAACTGGGTTGAAAAACCAGAAAATTGTGGTGTTTTAAATCCCTTAGCTTTTCCTGATCACAAGAAGTAGCCATGGCAGCAAGCCAAGCTGCCCTCTGCCCCTGGGTGTGTGGTTAGAGGTGGGAGTCAGCTTGTGCTGCCCATTTCTCTCCTCTCAAATATTTTCTCCCTGGCAGCCGACCTGGGGTATTTTCCAAAGCTCCAGATGGAGCAGCCAATACATACCCACTATGAAGTTATGGAAAATGTTTTTCAACTTGAAATTTGTCTGTAGCCTTGTAGGGATTCACTGACACTGACACACACTGGCAAGGCCCATCAAGCCACCCACCTGTCTGGCTGTTGATCCACATACTGCCCACCAAGAGATGCAGACAGAAAAAACATATCCACGGTTCTCTGTTCTTTCTACTAGGAACACTATCTCCCACCCACCCGTACTCCTCCCAGCCCTGCTGTTGCTCAGCAAACACTGGCAGAAGAAGTGTGAGCACCCAGGACACCCATAATATACCCAAAGATGTCTCTGAGTGTACTAGAGTGGAGAAATACCCTGATTATATAGTCAAACCTGTATGGACACAGACCCTGCAGGAGCCTCTGTGCACTCTGAGAATCTGCTGTTCTAGCAGCAAGCTTGGTTCTGACTTCTTAGGAGGAAAATGGGGCAAAGACACTGGGCAGTCATGAGGAGCCTCCTCTCCTCCCCATGTTCTCACCACAGAGACCATCCACTCCCTGCCCCCAGGTTCCCTGATATTTGGCAATGCCCACAGTACCAAGTCCAAACTCCTCAGCCTGGTGAACAATGCCTTCGTGGGAAAGCAGCTTCTTAACCTTTCTTACGCTCGGCTTCCTCATTTATAAAACAGGGATAAAATAAGACCTACCTCATAGGATTAAGAGAATTAAATGAGATCCCCCATGAACTTAAGAGAGTGCCGGGCACATTATAAGTACTCAACAACTGTGTACTACCATATGTATTATGATCTGCTCCGTGTCCATCCTCTCCAGCTCCATGTATCACCAGGCCGCCCCATCTCCCCTTACCCCAGGGAGAACTCCAGCAACATTTAAACAGTCTCCAAAGGTACTTTGCTCTCTCTCCTCTGGACTTCCATAGATTAACATTTCTGCTTGAAATGCTTCCTATCTTCCTTCCCTGACAACTCCCATATCCTGACTCACATCTGTTTCTTTAGGACTCAGGTTAAAAGTCACCTCTTCTCCGTTGCAGGTTGGATTACCAGCCAGTGCTTACCTGTATCATGCACTTACCATTCCATAATTAGCTATTTATATATCCATATCCTTTACAAGACTTCAAAGTCCTTAAGAGCCAAAACCATGCCTTATTTAGGATTATATCTCAAATGTTAGAAAAGGGCTTCACATATAGAAAAGTTTTTCTACATAGTTTTTCCTCACTTTTTTTTGTGGAATGCTTGAATCCTGTCTTGCACTGCTTCAAAGCTGGCTGGGCACATTCCCAAGAAGCCAAGGATTCCTACCCACAATCCTTGGATAACATTCAAAGGACACAGACATCTGCACCTGTCTAGGACAGTTCCTCACATCCCACTCCATACCCCCACGCAAGCTTGTGCAACAGGTAGATGGATTCCCCAAGGAGGACAAAGAAAAGGCTGAAAGATGTTCAACTGGACTATAAAGGCCCCTAGGCTCCTCTTTGGGAGACAGGGCCTGGAGAACACCTGAGACCTGTGGAGAAGTGCTGCTAGCTGCTCACCTGGTAGATGTGGTTCAGTTTGAAGTGTTTGAGGAGGAGCAGGAGCAGGGCAGAGATACTCTTTACAATGATCTCCTTGTGCCTGTTCACATCAATGCCCAACTTCATGCTCTGGAGAACAGTGATGCTACAATGGGGAGAGGAGTGAGGGCAGAGAGTAGCCTTAGAGAGAGGCCTACAAGGACCCAGGTATTTGGGTCAGAGACAACGTATACAAGAGAGCCAGAACTTGGGAGATCTGAACTTCTGTACTAGGGAAACCTCCAGGGTTCCCACTTACGAGCCTGTGTGGAGAAAAGCTCCTTTGCTCTTTTTGTTTTTCTCTCTCCTTTGGCAAGCTCATCTCTTGGCAATGTCCACCCACATACCTATGCAACCAGTCACTGGCACTGATGATGCCCTGTAGACCATCAGTTTTGAGCTAAAAAGAACCCAACAGAGAGCATTGCAGTGGAAAGGGGAGAGGAGATCTCTTTGCTGACAATCCCTCTGTTATCAAGGTGGGGTGGGGACAAGAGAGATGCTATAGACAAAACAGCTCGCATTCAGCAGCCAACCCAGCTGAAGCACTCACGGCATCTCCTCAGGCAGGACATCTGCGAGGATATTGATAGAGTCTGTCTTGGCTTTGGAGGTGGGGGCTGCAGCCAGCAGAATCTTAAGTAGAGCAATCTAGGAAGTAGAAAATGAGGAGATCCATCTCTGCCCATCCCATTCAACAAGGCTATTTTTCCATACCTCAACAGCCCTATGAGAAGTGTTTTAGGGGCACCTGGGTGGCTCAGTCGTTAAGTGTCTGCCTTTGGCTCAGGTCATGATCCCAGGGTCCTGGGATCGAGCCCCGCATCGGGCTCCCTGCTCAGTGGGAAGCCTGCTTCTCCCTCTCCCACTCCCCCTGCTGTGTTCCCTCCCTTGCTGTGTCTCTCTGTCAGATAAATAAATAAAATCTTAAAAAAAAAAAAAGTGTTTTAATGCCTTCTTCTACATTCATTCCTCAATAACCAAATCTCCCCAGCCTCCAGAAGGGCAAACAGGTGCCTAGTCCTGAAGGCCTGCCTGTGAGGCTCTAAGGAGCCAGGGAGCTGTAGGCTGTGCTGCTTCAAGACTGTTTTTTCTAAAGAAGATTACGGAAGGAATAGAGAGGGGCAATGCCTAGAAATAAGGTGAGAGATATAAGCATGATGTCA
>NW_027397074.1:68681920-68722780 GCF_003265705.2 Callorhinus ursinus | reverse complement strand
GAGGGGCAATGCCTAGAAATAAGGTGAGAGATATAAGCATGATGTCACCTTCTCTACCCCTTTCCTTCCTCTAACCCTGACCATCAGCATCCTCACCACTCAGACTGAGGCTATCTAGGCCATGACAGACCATGGCCTCAGAGGCACTAGGGTACTTACTTAGAAGGAGGGCCCCCGATAGAGGGGGCCTCTAGTGTCTCCTAGCTATAAAACAGTTTCCTCTGACCCCACATCCTCCTTCAGCCACCATCCCATTTCTATCCTCTCTACAATAAAACTATGTTGTCTGTGTTGACCATCTACCTCCTTTCTTTACATTCCTCTTTCAACACACTCCAACTAGGCTACTAGCCTCACCTCTTCACTTGAGGTTGCTCTTATCAAGGTCACCAGTTATTTTCATGTTGCCTGATCCAATGGGCACCTCAGGTCTTATCCATTTATCAGCAGCACTTGACAGAGCTGATCACTCCCTTCTTGAAAAAATTTTTCTTAGCTTTAATAGTATCATAATCTCCCACATTCTCTCCCACCTCACTGAGTGTTTCTCTTACTCTTCTTTTCTGGCTCCTTTCCTGATTCATCCCACCCTCAACATAACTGGTGTGCCCCAAGGCTTTGTCCGGGGTCCCATTCTCTATCTCTGTTCCCTCCCTGGGTTATCTCAGCCAGTTCTATGGCTTTTAACACTGTCCACTAAGCCAACAGCTCCCAAATTTATTTCTCTAGGCCAGTCCTCTCTTAGAACTCTAGACATATATTCAATTGCATGGCTGCTCATGTGCATGGCTGCTTAATGGATATCTAAAACTGAGTATGACCAAAATAGAACTCTTGATGAAACAGAACTCCCCATGTTTCACCCTGCTTCTACTCTTTTCTGGTAAAGTCTTTACACAGCAGCCAGTGGCTTTTGAAAATATAAATTAGATCATGTCACTCCCCTGCTTAAAATCTCCAAGGGCTTACTTCTGTATTGTGAGACAACTTCACAATCCCTATCTTTGCTTACACGTCCTTTGTAAAGTGGCCCCAGGCCACCTCCCTGACTCCATCTCATACACCCCCAACCCTCACCCCTGTGTTCCAGCCACAGGCCTTCATTCACTACCCCTACTACTCCAAGCTTGCTCTCACCCTTGGTAAAGCTATTCCCTCTGCCTAGAATGCTCTTTCCCCCGATATTCCTATGGCCAGCTCCTTCTTGTACCTCACAGTTTAGCTTAACCCTCACCTTCTCAGAGGTCCACCTATCCTGGCTGCCTAATTGACAGTAGTCTCCTACATGATAGATGCCTCTATCATGTCATCCTATTTAAATTTTCTTCATTGTATCTCCCATTCTCAATAGTCTTCTTGTTTCCTTAATTACTTATTTTCTTTTTTCTCTAACTCTAATGTATCATGAAAGTACGGACCTTGCCTTGCTTGGCACATCATAAGAGCCCAACAGCATGCACATATGCTCTGTGACAGCACTGCAGATAGATTTCCTCCTGCCTTTCTCCTGGGCAGGAGCCCCTTGACTCACCAAAGACATGGGGCACTTCTCCAGATCCTCTTCATTCTTGATCTGAACATCTGCAATGGAGATGTACTTGTGCTGGGGAAGAAAAGATATCAGTTAAGAGGCTGAGGTTACTAAAAAAATTTTTTTTTAATTAAAAAAAAAAGGGAGGGCACCTAGATGGCTCAGTCTGAAGAATGTATGACTCTTGATCTTGGGGTTGTGAGTCTGAACCCCATGTTGGGTGTAGAGATTACTTAAAAAAAAGAAAAAGAAAAAGATACTGAGGGCCCCAACCACATATGTACCAGCCTCTTGCTTATCTTCCTTAATGATAAGGAAATGTCCTGTATATGGGTTGTCACCCCAAACAGAACATGAACTCTTCGAAGGTAGGAGTCTTATTTACCCTTGTACCCTTAACATTGAGCCCGGTGCTTCATATACAGTGTTTCTGTTTATTCTATGTTCCCATATTTGTTGAAGAGCAGAAATAGTTAAGTATTTACCTTCAACCAAAGGGCAAGGGGAAGTGAAGAACAGGCCCGTGTCCCTGGACCACTATCCTGAGAGTTTTGCTGCGTGTGAGTATGCTTGTGTGCATGTGTATGGAGTGATGATGGGGTGAGGGAGAGTTCAGGGTCTGTGCAAGAGATGACTATTTTTACTCTTTGTGCTCGTATATACTTTGGATGCAGAGAAGACTGCTACTAATCCTGGGCTTTTGGAAGTTAGTGGCCTTATAGGGAGAAAGAAGTGAGAGGAAAGGAAGCGAGGAGGAGGAAGAGAGAAAGAAGGGTGGGAGGAGGAAAAAGGCATGAGAGGAAGAAAGGATAACTTTTTCATCTATCTGAATGTAGGAAAATGGTTAAATAAGGAGAGACCTAATTTCTTCCTCTTTGGCCAAAATGTCTGCTGGGGAAATACAGAATGTGTCTGGTAGAAGAGTCAATAACCAGGACTTTGGTCATCAAACTTGAATGATGGCTCCCTATCCCTGAAGACTGAGAGCCCGCCCTGGTCACCTGCTTTAGAGTCTTCACACTCTCATGGATGGGCCTGGGTAATCCAACCAAGGTATCTGTGTCCCTGTGAAATGAGAGATATACCAGATCATAAGCATCAAAACTATAGAGAACTACTGATTAATCACTGGCCTCTATCTCTAAAACTAATATTATATTATATGTTAACTAACTGAATTTAAATTTAAAAAAACTATAGAGAACTACTGATATCCCCTGGAGTTACATGGACCATGCCACTTTCAACATGCGGTATTCTGGATCTTTCTCTGCAAGCTTCCATGTCCCCCATTATTGCTTCAGGACACAAAAAGAACAATGCCACACAGAAGTGTTCCTGAAAATTAGGATTTTTGTATAGTCTTTTGGGGATTTACTTTGTCAGGGTGTGGTAGGTTCCTTAAAAGGGCATGTAGCCCAACTACAGTGAAACATGGGAACAAGGCCTTCTCCATTTTGTAGAGGCCAGCCAGTGTGAGGGATTCATGAGGGAGGAGATATGGGGGAAGGCTGGATCTGATCTGACCATGTTGCTTCTTCACAAAATTCTGGCCTATTAAAACAGGAAGGACCCCTAGGGACCACCTAATCCAACACTCTCCTGAAGAAATTGAAGCCCAAGAGGGAAATGACTTGTCACTCAAGGTCCTACACCTGGCTAAGAACATAAGAGTTCCTCTAGGAAACTGGAAGGAAAAAAATTCCATGGCACCAGCCCAGAGTCACTAGCAGATGGCCCATAGTGGCTCTAAGTTACACCATAACTACCAGGCAACATCTCTCATTCCAGCCACCCACTCCTCTGGCCCCCTAAGAACCACTGTATAGCCAGTTCTGACCATCTAGTCACTTACTGCCCCAGAGTGAATCCGATGAATTTGTTCCTGCTCATCTCCAAGAAGTGCTCAATGTCCTTCTGTCTGAGAGGACAGTGGAGAGACAATTCCCAGAAAAGGAAAAAAAAAAAGGCAAACCTTGAGAGACAGAACCTTTCTGGACTCCTAACCCTTTGATTGGAGGATTAGAGCAGTGGGGGAAGATAACAGCTAACAGAGGAAACTTCAAACCCAGGAGTTTCGACTTCTAGCCCAGCTTACTGAGACTTGAACATGTAGACCACTGCATCGTGGGCCTTCAGTGATTCTAATCCCAAAATTCAGGGTCCCCCGGAGTTATCAAACCTACCTGACCTTTGGGGCCCAGGGTAGGCCCTTGGGAAAGGCCACCCGCTCAGCGGAAGGGGATGCCTGTGAGGGTGGAGGTGGCACCAGAGGGTCTTGCTCTAGCAGGTCTAATTCTCCATCCAAGGTTCGTTCTCCATCACCAGCAGACTCCTCTTCCTCCTCTGTGGCTGGTTCCTCAGTCTTAAAGAGATCTCTTTCATTGTAGATGTCCAGGCTGTCCTGCTTAGTGAGGAGTTGCTGGGTGGGGGTTGGGAGGGTGGAGAGAAGGTGTACAGAGATCTCACTCTGAGCATCCTTGTCTGAGGTCACCCTCTACCCATAAGCTACTAGACTTTAGGATACATGGAGTAACAACCCAGCTCTTATAAGAATATCCCCCACCCCACCTTAACCCTAGTATATCCACCAGGCCCAATCCCAGGACAAGCACCTCTCAGGCAAACAAGCCTATGGCTGGGGAACAAAGCATACATAATCCCAAAGTCAGTTACTTAGCTTTCAGAAAGCATGGATTTTTTAATTTAATTTAATTTATTTATTTATTTTTTGCCAGCACTTTCCTTCCTTATTATGCTCTGCTTAGGTGAACATTCAATTAGTTTGCCTTCTGTGAGCTTACACCAGCTGGCTGATTGAGGAAGGGGAGGACAGAGGCTTGCTGCTAGGCAGAGGGAAGCAAGTTTGGAATTTTAAATCTTGTCAAAAAAAAAAAGATTGGACAGAAATAGGCCAAAAAGTTAACAGTGACTGCCTCTGGTTTATTAAGCTTGTAGGTGATTTTCTTTGTTCCTCCCTTCTTCACATTTTTATATTTGCTCCAAATTTTGTACAATGAGTAAGCATTACTTTATAAAACAAAAAATAAAGGTTAAAAAAAATCACATTGCAGATTATGTAGACTAGATTACTGAACATGACTGTCTGGTCCTGTCACCTGTAATTGGTGAACTCAGGTATTTCAGGGAGGTGAGTTTGTGGGTACATGGTCAAGTCTCAGGGCAACCTGTCATTCTGACCTTTCCAGGGATGCAGATTATACCTAGAATACTAATTAATCACCTCCTAAATGTAAACCTCTGGTTCCAGGGCCAGACAAGAGCATGGCTGGCTCAGAGTAAACCTTGCTATCAATAAAATGATAAAGCGCCTTACCCCATGCATGTGGATTTGCTGGGAGCCCTGTTCAGGTGATCTGGGTCCCTATTTCCAGGATTATGCCCTAACTGTTGGCCAGGATAACTCCAGGCATACCAGGTCTGGGCCAATGACCCTGTAGCAAGATATGGATCTATGATGTAATATGAACAGTGTTACATCATGATAGCCTGGGAGCCTTCTGGAGTTGGAAGACAGCAGCCAAAGTACAGACTCCAAGGTTTCAGGTTGGTCACAAGGCCAATCAGAGGTAGGATGAACCTCGTCATTTACTGCCTTTTCCTACCACATCCAGAGTAGCTCAGAATCTTAATTTTTGGCCTACTAGTATCAAAACACCACTGTCTGCTTTAGTTCATACCCTTCGAGAACCACGGCGGCCTCGCAGCTTAGAGGGTGGTGGTGCCAGCTGAGACTCCCCCAGGTCGAGGGTGTAAGAGGGCGGGGAGGCAGCACGCATGCTCTTCACCACCTGGATACTGTCTTCAGCCAGTGGAGGCAGCCCCAATTCTGCCCGCTTCTGTACCTTGAGAACCTGTAGATGCTCAAATCCACCAAGGGTAAACTACAGTATAAACAGGAAAGGGGCAGAGGAGAGGAAAAGAGGGAAGTCAGAGGGAACAAGGTCAGGGAAATGTGAATGGAGAGGAAGAGCCACACTCTCCAGTCCCCTTGTACTCCCTTCTTAACTAAGAAGTAATAAAACAGGAAGGGACAAATGTAGTTACTATCCCCAGTCTTAGAAGCTCAGGGGTCAGGATAAAGCATTATTTATTGACTCAGGGCTGGAAACATCACCAGGAATTAGGAAAGGGACTTCTGGGGGCTTCCACTGGAGAAAAAAAAGGGAAACTGTGTCCCCTTTTTAAGGAGTACAACCAGATGCTATAAAGCCCGAGTCACTCAATTTCTTCTGCAGTCAAAGTTAGTTCCCCCCTATGAAACTCGCTCTGGAGGGTATGTTGTTCAGGAAGTCCTGTGGGGTGGGAGCCAGAGGTGAAGGATCAGATTTAATAATTAGTAACAAAGCTGTAACCATACACTTATAAGGACTTCATTTTTTTTAAAGATTCATTTATTTATTTTAGAGAGAGAATGTGAGCAGGGGGAGGGGCAGAAGGAGAGAGAGAGAGAAAGAGAGAGAGAAGCAGATACCCCACTGAGCGCAGAGTCCAACGCAAGCCTCGATCCCACGACCCTGAGCTAATGACCTGAGCCAAAATTAAAGAGTCAGACACTTAACTGACTGAGCCACCCAGGTGCCCCAGGACTTCATTATTTTTTAAAGCAAATCCTCTGTTTATTTGGATGGAGGGCAGGTAGTAAATCCCATTTTATAGCTAGAAAAATTGAGGCAGAGACAGTTGTCTGAGGTTCCTCAGTATCAGCGGAGGGTAGATCTCCCAACTCTCAACCAGTATTCTTTCCATGAAATGTCAGCTCTATCATGGGAAGGTGCAATGACACCCTAACTCATAGAGTGACATCTCCCGTCAGTCCAACAGAAATAGGTAACCTGCTGTGACACAGAACATATGATTTCTCTCCATTGGCTAACAGCTGCCCTCCCTATTCTTCTGCCTAGCTCCAGTCTCCTGGAATCAGACTAGAAGAAAGTGATGTGGCAGAGGGGCATTGCTGATCTGATGAGATGGGCGTGGGGAGGAGGGGGTGGATCAGCCACTTACCATGACCACCTTCCAGAGCAAAAGCAGGACCTTCTTTATGGGGAAGTGGGGAGCCAGGCCACTGCAGAACTTGGTAACCATGGAGAAAAGCAAAAGGGCAAAAGGTTCCTCATTATGTATGGAGAAGCCTGGGGAAGAGGAGAGAGAAGTGAGAAAGTGAGGATGAGAGTGCTGAAACCCTGCCCCTTTAACCCTGCTTCTGGATGCAGTGAGGTAGGCTCTTACCTCCTCCAAGAATTTGAGTACTGTTCCTTAGAAGGAGGCTTAGAGAATCCCCAGAGGGAAGGAACAGGAAGGAAGGCCATGGAGGTAAAATGGCTTAGCTCCCAAGCTTGAGGGTGGATACCAAACTAGAAGTAATAGTAATAAAGATGTTCCTTTTTGGCCAAAGGACTCAATGTATTTCATAGATCACAACTCACTTTCCCACATCAATCTAATATATTTTAAAAATTCCATAGGCCTTCATATCTTATCCCTGTGTGATGACAACATCAATATTTTCAAGGCGATTCAACTCAGCATTTCATGTGAGATTGATGATGAAATGGGAGATGGATGGCTATTCCATTTTATAACCAAGGAAATCAAGGCACAGAAATGACACATGATTGGTACTAACTCATAGACACAAGGGAAGTTAAGCCAGGTCCTCACGCCTACCACGCAGTATCTTTGCCCTAAAAGAATGGATGCTAATTTGGAAAGAGGAAGGGAGGAAGGAAGGAAAGGAGGGAGGGAGGGAGAAAGGAAGGAAGGAAGGAAAAGCTATTTGTCTCTTCTCTGCAGATGCGCAGAAGTTATGCTTCCCCTCCACCATCAGCATCTTATCCCAACCCTTCCTCAAATGCCACTTCTTACTCAATTCAGTGCGGAAGGTCTCCCGTGCTGTCCTCCACCGGCAGGAGTCTGTCTCTCGCTCCAGGCGGATATTTTCCACCAATAGGTACATGACACTCAGCAGCACCCTGGGGTTATAGAAGGGTTACAAGAGGTTCCCAAAGCAGCTCCCAGCCTATAGTCAGAGACCTTGGGGATGATCTCTGTGGGAGCCCGACCCAGTGGAATTAGCAACTACTAGTAGTCTGGTATATCTGAGACTTGGGCCAAGGGTAACCCACTGTTAACTATCCCTTGTTCTAATCCCAGGGCCAGCTCAACTTACCTGAGTTCTGTGCTATCAGCAATGGAGATGGCTGGTTTCCGAAGAGCACTGCTACAGGCCTGGCTGTTGCTGCCATGGGGAGGAGGGAGAGAACAGGAACTCATAAGGCCTCTTTACACCCTGTGTCCCTACTTATCATATACATAAATGTGAGTACCTGCTATTCCCTGGCTATGTAGCTAAAAGAAATTGGTCTAAGGTAAAGGAACCCATTGAATTCCTTTGCCACCTCAGTAAACCTTTATCTGTGGGGAAGATGGGCAAGGGCAGGATCTCTGATAACCCCTCCACTTATAATCCACACTGTGCCTAGCACTGTGCTGAACACAAAATAGATGCTAAGCAACCCTTTTCTCTTTTTTTAAAGATTTTATTTATTTATTTGACACACAGAAAGAGACAGTGAGAGAGGGAACACAAACAGGGGAAGCAGGAGAGGGAGAAGCAGGCTTCTCGCGGAGCAGGGAGCCCGATGTAGGGCTCGATTCCAGGACCCTGAGATCATGACCTGAGCCGAAGCAGACGCCTAACGACTGAGCCACCCAGGCGCCCCTAAGGAACCCTTTCAATCTCCCCTCTTTAAACTCCTGGGTAATAGGCATGAGATAAAATGACGGATCACTATAGTGGTAGCAGCAGATAAGGCCACCTCTAGAGCTATGACCTATGAGGGAAAGAAATTGGGCACGGCAACAGAAGTTGGTCCTGTCCCTCTTGGATCATGTTCTCAGGTAGAACAGTCTCCTTCATGGATTCCAGAGTTAGGCTGAGTTGAGAAGGTGTTTAGATATAAAGGGAACCCACCTAGGATAGGACCCTGAAGCCCAGGACTGAAGCTGTTAAGTGGGGCAAAAGCTATTGATGAGCCCAACCTCAGGGAAGAGGACAGACTATCAGAGAGCGTGGCTGGATAGAGGGGAAGTGTCAGTAAGCTTTGGGCTGAGGTGTGAATAGACTCTGCTCCCACAGAGGTCTCTAGAGTGAGGGAATCAGCATAGGACATGAGGCACACTTCAAGGAAGGGGGTTGTCTAGGCCGGCTCTCCCCTAAGGTTTCTCACTCGATTTCCATGTGGAGTAGCTCCAAGAAGGCTGAGAAGGTCCCCATCTGATAGAGCAGGAAGCAGTTGTACCTGGACCAGTGTAGCACATCGACCTCCGAATCACATTCCCCAAAAGTGCCTAAAGAACCAGACAGTGTCATATGGGTTGAGGGGCATCCAGTTCTTTCCACCCTGCCCCATGATCTTAAGTCTATCTTCCAACACCTTGCCCAACAATTAGGCCGACAAAGTACGGCAAGGGCCCTCCAGAACTTCCTTGAATGAGGCAGGAAAGAGGAGAAACAGTCTCCAGAGTCAGGTCCAATGTGCTTATCACTGGCCTGTCTTAAGTTTGAGTTCCCTGGGAAGCAGATCCAGAGAGAAGGATTCAAATGCAAGCAGTCTATTTGGGACATGATCCCAGGAACCATTAGTAGAGAAGTGGGGAAGTGAGATAGGGAAGAAAAGGTAGCTAAGGAGCTGGACCCAGGTTGGGGAAGCTCTGGGAAGCAGTATATGTTTTACACTCTCAGAATCATCCCACCCAAGAAGGGTGAGGCAATTGGGCTATTCATCCACTAACTCCTGTCACTCATTGATCAGTGCTACTGGACTAGGGGAGCACATTAATTCCCTAGCACTTCCTGGCTACCCTATACGGACTGCAGAGAAAGCCCTCAGGTAAAAAGTTAAAGGTACTAGCAGTTGGAAGTTGGCCAGAGCACCAGACCCGAGAGATATGGTAGGCACTGCCTTGTTTGCTGTAGTCTTCCCTTTACCACTCTCATTCCTATCCATTTATTATTTTCTTTTATAGTTTTTTTGTATTTGTTTGTTTGTTTGTCGTTGTTGTTGTTTTAGCTCCCAGCTAGTTGGTTCTGCCAATAGTCCTCTTATTATGATCTCAGGGCATATTTTTACTATTCCAGTTAGGTTATCTCATTTCTCTTTCCAACACCTGGCTAATAGGTCTCTTCTGGGAAGGTTTTCTCAATTAATCTCACTGAGTTCTGATCCCAGTTACACACCGCATCCACTCCTGCTGCTATGCTGGCTTGAACTCTCTAAATGCCAATGAGAAATAACGCAGAAGGTCCATGTGTGAATCTGTGGCACCACACTACCTCCCGTCAGTGGAGGTCAGTGCCATAGCTGAAGAAAGAAGCCTCCATGCTCAGCTGGTGGTACATCAACTCTAGCCACACTGACTCTCTTACTAAAACTCCACATATGATTATAGCCCACATGAAGGAAAAAGGAACTTTATAAGAAATCTTGCCCTGCCTGGCAAGATAAAGGCCAATTCCAAGGGATCCAGGATAGTACCCACCACCATCTCCTTAACTTCCTTATAAGCATCAGGTTACTCCTAGCACTTGACAAGATCTCTCCTTGAGAGGCAGGGACCTTGCTTTCTTAGCATGGCTTGCCTCATCCTAGTCTTGATAACACCATTTCTCTCCCTAGTTTTCACCCATCTCAAGCTGGCAAAGGTGGCCACTCGCCTTGGGCCAGGTACAGAACAGCCCGGGCCACCTTCAGTCGCCGTTCCCTACTGACCACCTCCAGTCGGTCCAGGAGTCCCATCACATAGGCCTTCTGGGCATCTTCCTCCAACTCCAGCCACTCCTTGCCCTGCACTGGGGAAAAAAGGCCATACAGATCCAGTGTCAGCTTTTGCCTCCCCTTCCTGGAAAGGCTCCTGATAACATACCCACCTCTGATCCCCACCCCCAACAAATTCTTCTCTTCAAAAGCTTTCTTTATTTAGCTGAGAAAGAATAAGAGATTGGAGAAATAAAGGACCCCCAAAGTTCTGGCTGAATCCACTCTGCAGCTCATCTTCCTCCATATCCCCTTTATTCTCCACACAGAGCCTGTTCTGTCCTATCTCTATGCCTTTCCAAGGAGTTCCCTCTTTCCCTACATATTCAATTCCTATTCATCATTACAGGTCCAATACTAAATTACCTCTTTCCCACTAATGCTCCAGCCAGAAGCTCTGTCCCCCAAGATACTACCCTGCCTCCAGTACCCCCAAGATGCCTTTTACTTCTCTTATGATACTTACCACTTTCCTTTTGGCCTCAGTAAGTTTTGTGATGTACACACCTCCCCTCTGCCACTGGACTATAATCTCTTTGAAGATTCTGCAAATTCACTTTCAGCCCTGCTCCCCGCATCTCGCACAAAACAGTTCTCACCACACATCTGTTGAGCTGCAAACTGAATTCACTGACCAAGTAAGGAGATGGAGGTCTGAGAGGATCAGTGTGGACACATGGAATTATTATTAGATGCAATTAGGAGTGAGGCAGAGTTGGAGGCAGGGATTGAATGTTAAAGTCAAGGACTACACTAGGAACAGAGTTCAATCAGGCCTCAGGGCACCAGCCCAGTTCCCATCCCTCTGCTCTCTGGGGCCTTTATATCAGTGAAAGGGACCGAGCTCAGGCTTCTCCTGCTTCCATTCCATGGCCTCTCCACTTGAGCTATAGGAAACTCTGTGTCCCATATGCAAGAAGGGATAGAGAAGTGGTTATGGAGAGGACGAAGAAGAATCATACTTTGTTTTGGGCTTTTTCTAGATCAGGCTGGGATATCATGGGGTGTGGGGGAGGAAAGCAGGTCTCTATGAATAAGAATCTGGGATCACCTTGAGTCTTGAAATCTTCTTCAAAGCACCTCCTGTTAGTGGTGAATTCCAGGTTTTCAGTGTAGCTATATAATTCTGTGTCAGGAAAGATAGGACAGAGTCACAAACATTCAGCAGACCCTTACAGAAGGGGCCTGGGGTGGAGAGGGTGGCATGAAAGAGCTAAAGCTTCCAACACATTCCTGTGTCCAATTCAATCCAGAGCCAGCTTCCTCTCTTTCGGAGCAGTTAAAAATAGCCACTTGTGTCCCTGGGTGATTAAACCATCAAACCTGTCCCCCTCCTGCCAGCTGGCTGCTACAGCAGAGAAGGCAGTCTTCAACACTGGTCAGGGCCAGGAGGAGGGATGAAGCAGAAAAGGCTTACTGTCATCAATCCTGTTTCTTAGGGCTGCAACCCCTTCTGCTTGTCAACCCAGACTGAAACTATCCTGTCTCTAGGGAAGAGAGGGGCAACACAATGCCTGAAATTTAGAGGCAAGATCCTTGTGCTATTCAAGGAACCAGAGTAAAGGCTGGAGAGTATGTGTTAGATGGCCCTTTGGGGTTGGAGCCTGTTCATTCTCTCCCTGCTGAGTTTCCTCAAAGGGTATAGAAGTTTAGGTTCCTGCCCATGGCCACCCAGGTAGACACAGCATCAAACAACATAGAAGCAGCTATTGTTGCCAAAGGGCTGCTTATGCCCAAGAAAATCTAACTTTGTTAACAATAGCCTCTGAATACAAAATGCAGAGAGTTTATGAGAAATAAAAATGCCTTTCCTACAGACACACACACTCCAGAACATTATACCAGGAAGTACCCTCATCTTACAGAGGATGAGATTTGAAGTTGAGAAGTCAATAAGTGACAGAACAGATTTCCTCAAAACTCTGTAACAGACCCTTGCTGGAAATTTAACTAGGTCATAGATAATTCACAAAGAGAAATTCACTTATGTTCCAGCCAGCTGTATAATGGTTGAGAAACACCTTGTCTGGGAGCCAGGGCTTTTGAGTCCTGAGTTCCAGAATCCTGGATTGACCAGAAGCAAATCCCATCTCTGACTCTGATATTCTTCAGCGCTCAGTGGGTAGTGTGCATGTATGTTTTTTAAGAGCACAGCATGAACCCAGTCAGAGAAGGGAGCAAGGCTGTTAGGTACTAAAATATTTTCATTTTTATTTTTAAATTTTAGATCATGAATTTTCATAGACAGATACAGAATACATAAGATAACCTATGTATCTTCTACCCAGATTAAACAAACATTTACACTTGTTATATTTACTTCAGATGTCTAAAGTTTCCTTTTCCTCCCCAGTCTCATTCCCATCTCAAGACTTAACCATTTTAATGATATTGGTATGTATCCTTTACATGCCTGTTTTTCTTTTACTGCATATGTATATACCTGTAAACAACATGACATTGTTGTGCTTGAAAGCTTTTACCCAAACAGGATATTATATATATTATTTTTCGTAGAAACAATTCTTAGTATGTCTTTCAATAGTTTTTTACATGACAGTGTACTGAACACATCCATTTACTTAACTGACACTGTTCTTAATCAAGTGTGCAACTAGACTTCCCAGAAATATCTTTTAGGTTTGTGTGTTTAAGCAGTATTTGGATGCATGTATAAATTATTTTGTCACTGCTTCTTTCACTCTCAACACTACGTTTTTAACATTTATTGATATTGAAACATATTGATATAGATCAATTATTCTAACGGCTATGTGGTAGCCTACTATACTGATATGCTACAGTTTATCCATTCCCCTAAGTGGTTTTAAATTTTTCACAATGGCCACAATAAACATGTTTATACATGTTTTCTTGTGCCCAAATGTTCTTTAAAGGATACATCTAGAGTCACTGTGTCATAATATGTGTGCATCTTCAACTTTGCTAGATATGACCAAATTGCTTTCCAATTTTATATTCTGCTCCCTCATGCCAAGCAGTGCATAAAAGTACTCATTTCTCTGCACCCTCACCAACTTCAGGCTTTTAAGTTTTGCCATCCGATGAATATGAAATAATACCTCATTATTTTAATTTGCTTTTCCTCATTTACTAATGTAGTTGAACATCGTTTCATATATTTATTGACCATATGGTTTTCTATTCTCTGAATTCCTATTCATATTCTTTGATTATTTGTCTATTGGGTTGTTCTTCTCTTTTCTCTTTCTACACACACACACACACACACGCGCACACACACATACATATATGAAATATATTATCTGGAATTCTAATCCTTTGTTGGTTATTAAACTCAGCTCTCTCTTTGTCACTCATCACAAATTTATTCCCTGTGCTTATTCACAAGAACTTCTTTAAAAGTTCTTGTCTCTTTTCTCTGAAAAAGCATGTCTCAAAGTGTCACTTCCATGTGACAGAATATTTAATTTTCACACCATCGCCACCCAAAGCCCGTTTATTAATAACTGGCATTCATAGCACATGTAACATGGAGGCTCTTAGTGTGAGGAGATCACACTTAGCCTAAGCTAAAACCCAGACAGAGATAGAGAGGGAGAGGGTGGCAGAAAGAAGGGGGCATGCATGCAGAGATATGAGTGAATATGGGAAAAGAAACAGGAGGAATAGGGAAAAGGTGGAAAGAAAACAGATTTGAGAGTGCACCAAAAGAGAATAAAGGATGAGCAGAAAAGAGTGATAGAATAAAAGTGAAGAATACTGTAGCCAAAGGAGAATTCACAGAAGGAAATGTAAAAGCAAACATATTTACTGCTGGAGGTTGGAGAGAAGAGGGAATGTGGAGAACAGACAAGCTGCCAGGGGAGATCACAGACCCCTGCCCTCTCCTCCTGGCTATCCTTCCACTCTCCACAGACCATCTCTACCTCATACCTGACAACTCTGCTGCGTGCCCATCTGCATCTCCATACTCAAATTCCAGAGTGGGGCAGTCCACAGAGCCCTGTAATGGAGAAGTCTTTGCAGTAACTTGGGAAAAGGAATGAAAAAGGATATTATACTCTCATTTAATACTCATTATACTCTCTTCTTCTTCTCTTAGAGGCCAACGTTAGATCAGGGAGGCCGCTAGGAGAGTCCCATCTGGATCTTTAATCCAAGAGGTACCCTCCTCCAAGCCAAAATCCAAGGCTCAGTACAGGGCAGGGCTGAAGGTTCCTATATAAAGTCAGAAAATCTGGGTAAAGGGCTAGGATTGTGAACAGATATGAAAGCTATGCAATCTGTGCCTGTATCTGACCTACATAAACATGGACCAGAAGAGCATGTAGCTGATTTCTAGAACAATGAGATGAACTAAAACAAAAGAGGTGAGCTGGATTCTAATTTCAGCTATGTCATTAACCCACTGTATGATTTTGGGCAAATCTCGTTTTTTGGATCATAGTTCATTTATTAAAAAAAAAAAAAAGTACCTCAGGTCTAGTGTTGACAACTTTAGGATTGTCAAATAAGGTAGTATTTCTACTCCAGGTTGTTGTTGTTTTTTTTTTAAGATTTTATTTATTTGACAGAGAGAGCGACAACGAGAGAGGGAACACAAGCAGGGGGAGTGGGAGAGGGAGAAGCAGTCTTCCCACTGAGCAGGGAGCCCCATGCGGGGCTCGATCCCAGGACCCTGGGATCATGACCTGAGCCAGAGGCAGATGCTTAATGACTGAGCCACCCAGGCGCCCCTACTCCAAGTTGTTTTAAAGCTAGATTTCCTATGATGTTGTATGTATAAATTTATAATACTATATAAAAATATTTTAATGTGATCCCACCCCCTAACCTCTTTAAGAATTTTAGAGTTATTTCCTACCAGCATACATTAGTATATATAAATTTTAAAATTTTTGCATCTCAGCTACCCCATATTGAGATCTTGAGCAAGTCACTTAATCTGTCTGTGCCTCAGTGTGGTATAAAAAATGTATTTGGTCTTTGACCACATTCCAGGCACAGAGCTCCTAAAACCTCTGGAATTTCCTGATAGAAGTGTAATTCATAAGCCCCAGTCAACTTCTAAACTTGAGTTTATGCTAATGAGGTGACTCCTGGTGAGCCTTTAAGAGTTTCAGGGCTCGCCACACACCCAGAGAGGGGAGGAGGCTGATGATTGAGTTCAACCAGTGGCCAATGGTTTAATCAACCATGCCTAGGTAATGAAACTCCATAAAAGCCCTAAAACAATTAGGTTTGGGTACACCAAAGTGCTAGAAGGGTGAAACCTAGAGGGCGTGGAATCTCTGCACCATCTCACCCCCATATACCTTCTTCTTTGCCTTTCTTCATTTGGCTATTCTTGAGTTGTATCCTTTATAACAAAATTGTAATTATAAGCAGAACAGTTTTTTAAACTCTGTGAGTCACTGTAGCAAATTATGGAATCTGGGGATGGCGGGGTTAGGGGTGGGGGTGGTCATGGAACCTCTGAATTTACAGTTGGCCAGGTAGAAGTGCATGTAGCCTGGGGGCCCCAGGTGTGGCTGGCATCTGAAATGGGGACTATCTTTTGAGACTGAGCCCTTAACTTGTGGTGTCTGTGCTAACTACGGATAGTGTCAGAACTGAATTGGTGCCAGGGAATTACTGGAAAACGAAGTGCTCAGTTTTCCTATCTGTAAAATGAAGATAATTCATAGGGTCATTATAAGGACTCAATGAGTTAATAGAGAAAAAGCATTTAGCACACTACCCAACACTTGGTAGTACTATGTAGATGGTTACACTACTTTGTTATTTTTTTTAGATTTTATTTACTTATTTGAGAGAGAGAGAGAGAGAGAGAGAGAGAGAGCACTGGAGCAGAGGGGAGGGGTAGAGGGAGAGGGAGAAGCAGACTCCTGGCTGAGCAGGGAGGCGGATGTGGGACTCATCCCAGGGTCCTGAGATCATGACCTGAGCTGAAGGCTATGCTTAACCGACTTAGCCACCCAGGCGCCCAGTTATACTACTTTGAATTTTACCTACTGTACTTAAAATTTTAATATTATATTATAAAGGCATTATTCTCATATTATCATGACTATCATTTTAAACAGCTAAGTGTACAGCTAAGTGGACAGATAACTGGTTTTCTTAACCAGTTCACTATTGTTGAACATTTAAGTTGTTTTTCAATTTTTTTTTTTACTATATGTATGAAGCTGTGATACACTTATAATTTTTCCATATTTAGGAACTTTCCTAAGGATAGATTCTTTTTTTTTCAACTAAGGATAGATTCTTGAAAAGGAAATGAATTGCATCAAACCTTATGAATGAACACTTGTATGGTTCTTTGTATATGACAAGTTGTTTTCCAAAACCACTTTATCAATTTACACTGCCATCAATGCAAATCATATTTAAATCCACTATAGCAAAGCTTTCCAAATACTTCCAGGTTACAGAGACAAAAAAAAAAAAAAAAAAAAAGGTGGAGGGTGGGAATGACATTTAGGGTGTTCTGATAAGTAGAGACTTAAAAATCTTTTTAAAATATATATTTCCAAAAAGGATAGTTTAATACTCCCAAAATGAGGATACAATATTAGAATAAAAGAGTCATTAACAGCATGTTTTTCAAAGTTTTTGGATTGTAAATCAAAGAATAAATAAACTTTACATTATGTCCCAACACACACATACAAAACTGGACCAAAGTTTAACAAAATAGTATCACTATCACTATATGTGATGTAGATATTTTCTATTATTCTATTTCTTTAAAAAAATGTTGGTATCAACTCACAGATTACCCCCTATGTTTGAAAAACACTGTTTTAAATTGCATACATCCTTCAGCAGGGTCAAGAGCCAGCATCCCGGTGACAAGATGTCACATGTTCCCTGCTACGATGTGACCAGAAGGACAGTCACCTCTGTGGTCTTCTACCTGAAAGGCTGGAATCTCACCTTATGTCAGACAGACCCTGAATGAAGGAGGCTCACTGAGAAATTCTCACAGCCCACAGCAGGCTCAAAATAACTGGGGCCTGAGAAGGACGCCCGAGGGACACAGCCTTGCATCAGTCAAACGACCAATGTTGCTTCCATAGTTTGGACAAAGGCACCGTGGAAACCTGAGGAGCTGACATCGGGGAAACTGAGCAAGGGGTACAAGAGCCCTCTGTACCATCTCTGCAACGTCTCTGTAAACCTAAAATCACTCTAAAGTAAAAAGTTTAGTAAAAAAAATAATAATAAATAGCATAATCCTTTATTTATTTATTAAGTAAGCTCTACACCCAACATGGGACTTGAACTAATGACCCAGAGATCAAGAGTTTGCATGCTCTACCAACTGAGCCAGCCAGGCACCCCAAATTGCATACATCCTTTAAATTTATTGTATTGAACTACATTTTATGAAAAACTCACTTTAATGCCCCAAATTTTCCTCATTTTGCCACAAACCAGTAAAACTTTGTCAAGGACTTTGGAACCCAATTAAACCAAGGGATCTGGCTAAAGAGGCCTGAGGTGAATCATTTGGTTAAGAATCTTCTTATTAAGGGGCTCTTGGGTGGCTCAGTCAGTTAAACCACCAACTCTTGGTTTCGGCTCAGGTAGTGATCTCAGGGTCCTGGGATCCAGCCCCATGTGGAGCCCTGCGTCAGGCTCTCGGTTCAGTGGGATGTCTGCTTGTGGATTCTCTCTCTCCCTCTGCCTCTGCCCTTCTCCCTCTGCCACTCAGTTTGTGCTCGCGCGCGCATGCGCTCTGTCTCTCTCTCTCAAATCTTTAAAAAAAAGAATCTTCTTATTAAGTAAATAATTATTCTCTAGCTTCCTATTTTCCTTGGGATGTTCATACACTAAGCCATTCAGAGAGGGTAGGTCAACCAGTGTCCCTTACAAACACAATGATGGATGAGGACACTCTCTTGAATGGCGCCAACAGTAATTCTCTTCCAGTAATCCTTTAGAAGCACAAGAGGTGGGGGGAAAGACAAAAACAAAACCATCTCCTCTGAGGACTGTCTTCCACAGGAAAGCAAACGGAGGGAAGGAAGGAAAGGCAGATAGTCATCTACGTCTGGCACCTGAGTGTTGTGGTGATAGGGAATGTACTGACAGGTAAAAAGCAGCTTTCCTGCCGCAGTGGAAGGTGGAGGAAAGCTAATCTTTCCAGCCAGCCTTTTGGCAGGCAATAAGCCCAGATGGAGAGAATCACTGCAGTTGTCCATTTTCAAGCATAAAAAGTGCAGCTGCAGACAACCAGGAGGTAAAACTGTGGGGCAGGTGGAAAGCTCTGAGTCTCTGGATACTGAATTCACTGGCAAAAGGAAAGTACTATCAGAGCCCTTTTCTTGAAGGAAGACTTGATAGGCAGGGAAAAGGCCTCCTACATCCTTTTTTTTTTTTTTTTAAGGTTTTATTTATTCATTAGAGAGAGAGACAGAGAGAGCACAAGCAAGGGGAGAGGCAGAGGGAGACGGAGAAGAGAGGGAGCAGAAGCCGCAAACTGAGCTGGGAGCCCGACATGGGGCTCGATCCCAGGACCTGGAGATCACAACCCGAGCCGAAGGCAGCCGCTCAACCATCTGAGCCACCCAGGCACCCCTCCTTACTTGTTTTAATTCCCCCAAATTGGTTTCATTCTGAAACCAATTATTTTATTTACTTGCATATTATCTGTCTCTCTACCCTGACTAGAATGTTTGTTTGCTCCACAGAGCAAAGACCTTATCTTGTTCACCACTGTATTCCTAACACCTAAACAGTGCTGGGCTTGTTGGAAGCACTCAATAATTTTTGAATCAATGAATGACCCACCATCTCCCCCCCCAAAATACATTTAAGCAAGAACAATGTCTCTATGGGGGAATGAGGCACAGGGTGCCCTAAAACGCCAGATTCAGGGGTGCCTGGGTTGAGCATCCATCTCTTGGGTTCCTCTCCAGTGGTGATCTCATGTGTTATGGGATAGAGCCCTTCATGGGGCTCCATGCTCAGCAGGGAGTCTGCTTGGGGATTCTCTCTCTCTCTAAAATAAATAAATGAATCTTAAATAAGTAAAATAAAATAAAAGGCCAGATTCACAGTGAGGCAGGGAGGGAGATGATATGGACAGAACCCTGATCTAGCTAGCAAGACAGTAAGGCTAATCTCTGCCTCCGAAAGGTGGTGTGACTCTGGGCCAGTCTTTTCATCTCCTCCACTTCTCTTTTTTAGAAAATGTGATGGATTCCCCCTTGTCTGTATCAAAATGTAAAACATATATGAAATCCCTTTGGAAACTGTGATATACTATTCAAATGGTAAACCATTGCTGGGACAAGTTAGACCTGGCTTCTAGTACCAGCTCTGGCCCCGTGAGCTCATGACCAATTACATGCCCTGTGCCTGAACTGAATTAAACATTTGACATTCAGTTATCTCACTTGGCTTTATCACAACCTTATGAGGTAGGTAGTATTAACCTCATTTTACAGATGAAGAAATGAGCTCAGAGAGGTTTGGCAATTTGCCAAAAGTCACACAGTAAATGGTAGGGCCAGGATTCAAAACCAGGTCTGATTGACCCCAAAGGTTGGTGCTCCTGGCCACTATGCCAGATGTATGCTCCTGGGCAAGTTACTTCTGTCTCTTACTTCTGTAAAACAAGGGGCTAAAACAGATGATCTCTACAGATCCTTCCACATCTGACATTTTGTAGTCTATTCTCCTGATCCCCACTCACATCCAATTCTACTCTTGGCTAGTTGATGGAAACTGGCTGGATGAGGGGGCAGGGGACTAATAATTCACTCCTTTCATCCTCTTAGTTAGCATTTCTTTTCAGAAGAAGTGACCCAAACATTCATATTCCTATCTGTGGGTTTGTATCCTGGACAGTTCCATCCACTCCCTCCTGTACAGCCCCTGCCTGAAGCCTGTCTCATTAACTCTTACTGGTAGGGGTCCTGAGGTCGTGGAAGGCACTCCCTAAAGAGCCTGCCAACAACACTCGGGGGGAAGGGGAAGCGCAGAAGTCACTGGGCACATCTGGATCCGATCGCTAGCCCGGGGCTGGGGTGGGGGGGCGGCTGCCCACACGCCCGCCTCTATCCACTGCGGCGGAGCTCGGCCCCCCCCCATCCCTCAGGCCAGTCACTTAACCTCTCCGCGCCCGTTTCCCCCGTAAATCTAAAACACGAATCCCCACTTCAAGGGGCTGCAGAGATTAAGTGAGATACACATTGAAAAGTATCAGGTATGCTCGATATCACGCTACATCTTCGCGCCCCCAGAGGAGAGGCCAGAAGGCGAAGAAGCCCCCGACCCGCGGCACGAGACTGGCAAAGAGGGATCCGGGCTGCAGAGCCCAGAGTCCAGGCTGCGGCGGACCCCGCAGGCGCCCGCTCCAAGGGGCGACCCCAAGCGCATCGGGGACTCCGGAAGGGGAGAGGGACCAGGCCGAATCACCTCAGCCACCGCTTCCCGCCCGCTGGCGTCTCCCGGCCCCAACTGAAGCTCTCCGGGTTCCTCACCTCCGACTCCCGCCGCTGGCTTCTGAACGCTTCCCGGCCCTTGGGCGCCGCCTGCTTCCCTTTGCCGCCGCCGTTGCCGTTGCTATTGGTGGACGAGCTCCCGGCCCCGGCCGCCGCGGGGTCCTCCATGCGGCCCTAGTCAGCGGCTCCCCTCAGCGGCTCCGCGATCTCTGCCCGGGGCGACCCGGCCACCGCGCGCCGGGAGCCAGGCCCCGCCCCCTCCACAGCTATTGGCTGCGGTCGCGCCCCGCAGCCCCGCCCCGCAGCGCAATTGGTTATTCGACGGCTCGAAGCGGGACCTGGAGGAGGCGGGGGGGCAGGGCTCATTCACGGGATTTCCCCCCCCCGGTTTTTTTTTTTTTTTAAGTCCTGCGGCGTTGCTGGTAGTCAGTCTTAGGCTCCGGGGTAGGCTCCGGGCTCCACCTCCCGAATTCTGGGCCTTGAGTTCTGGCGGGTTATCTTTTTGCTTCTCACTCAGTACTCACCCCCTCCCAAATAGCGACCTTTTTGAGGAGCTCTAGTCTCCGCCTCCTGCTCCACTGCAGTCTCCCTTTCTCCATTACCACGGACCTCTATCCCACCTCTCGCATTAAGCCCCAAGTCCCGTGTCAGTCGCAGGGGAGGCGTGGCAACGCCGGGTAGCCAGGGACACCGCAGGAAACCAGGGACCCGCTCTCTGAGAGCTCCTCCCGTCCGGAGTGAGGGCTTGGCTAGGAGATAGTGGGTTGAGGGGTCGGGTGAGGCGTTTTCACTTCGCTGATATTGCTGGCGCCCTTCAGAGCTGCTCCTGGTCATCTGTCTTTTTCCTCTGAAGTGGGGCACCTTCCTCAGGTGTGAGCTAGGGAGAAATGTTGAATGGAGAGCAAGCCCCCACCTGCTCCCCAGTCCTTTCCTTCATTCCTCTAAGATCCTTCCTAAGGGCTCTATACAAAGGAGGCTGTGTCGTCTGCCGCTCCGAATTTATATAAAAAGCGGTTTACAGTAAATATTTAAGCTGTCTGGGTTGGTAATTAGAAGTCCCAAACAAGCAGCCTGAGGGGAATGGGTGGAACAAAATGGGGAATTGTTGAGCTGCCACTTTGTTCCAGGCATTGCACTAGACACTTTCCAGATATCACATGGTATTTCAACTCTGACAGGTTGTTTTCACTAATCTTGTATTACTGTTGAGAAAACCAGGACTCAGAGATTACTCCTTGCAGTTCCCAAGGTATCATATTCTATCTTGTCTGTGTCTTTGCAGTTCTTTCTCTCTAGAAAAAACTTTCTGCTCTTCTAAGTGCTAACTTCTATTGTTCTGTGAAGATTCTATTTCGTTATTACCTCTTCTTCCAGAAAGCCTTCCTTTGACCCTTCTCAACCCACTCAGGCTGTGTTGGAGTCATACCAAGTCTGCTTGGATTCAAAATTCGTATAGTTTCTACTATATCCCCAAAGTAAGAGGCTCAAAGGAATTATTCCCCCTTCCTATATCTTAGGAACAACTCTCTTTTCTTAGTAATACTTTTTTTTAAATTTTAAGTAATCTCTACACCTAACGTGGAGCTCGAACTTACAATTCTGAGATCAAGAGTTGCATGCGCCACCGACTAAGTGAACCAGGCACCCCAACTCTGTTTCTTTCTTAAGCATATCTCTCCCTCGTACTTTGCTCAGCTTAGTCAGTAGGTGACAGATCAAGGCAGAGTTGAAAAAGAGAACTCCTTGGAGCTTTCTCAGTTCCTTTCTCTTGTATTACCGAGGTCTCCTTACTGTATCCACCCATTTTCCCTTTCCTCTCCCATCCCCCGCAACCTGAATATAAGTTCCTTCAAATAAGGCCAAGTTTTGTTCATTTTGTAAACCTCATATATGTATGTTTAACACAGGGTTTCTGTAATACTGACTGAAAAGTTATTTGTTGTAAGGAGCTGTCCCATGCGCGTAGGAATCCCTGGCCTCTCCATACTAGATGGCAGTATTAGTAACCTTCCCCAAGTTGTGACAACCAAAAGTGTCTCCAGATATTGCAAAATGTTCCCTGAGGAGCAAAATCTTCTGCAGTTGAGACCTACTGGTTTAACAGAATTGAATTGATATGAATTTCCAAGGAAGTCCATGGTTCAAGACCTAAACTATTTGATTTTGGAATTTTTTTCAGGGTAATATTTGTTAAACTCTAAGATTCACACTCTGCTTTCAAATTCACAACGCACGCCTAGCTCATCACTGCTGCAGTGTGGTAAACCTGCCACAGCCCATTGACATTTCTTTTTTTTTTTTTTTTTAAAGATTTTATTTATTTATTTGACAGAGAAAGACAGCGAGAGCAGGAACACAAGCAGGGGGAGTGGGAGAGGGAGAAGCAGGCTTCCCACTGAGCAGGGAGCCTGATGTGGGACTCGATCCCAGGACCCTGGGATCATGACCTGAGCCGAAGGCAGACGCTTAACGACTGAGCCACCCAGGCGCCCAGCCCATTGACATTTCTTAATAAAAGAATTAATTATTCTGTCTTTCTCTTCCCAATTCCTGTCCTTCTAACAATCAGAGTTCTAGGATTGACATGCCCAGAACTTCATATTTCTTTTGTGAGCCTAGTCAATCAGCAGGATTCTCAAACAGTGGTGGCAGATAGGAATGGCCAGTTTTGAGGCTTTGTTCCTTTTCCACTCTATTCCTTGGGCAAAGGAACAAAGCCGCAAACAGGCTTCCAATGGGAATAGGACTGAGGACAGCTTTCAAGTCCCCTCTGGCCTCTATGCAAAGCCAACTGCTGAGCCTGGAGCTCCATCTGGCTTCACTTTCAGAGAAGGGGTTTGAAAAACTGGTGTTAGGGAGATTGCAAAGAATCAACACAAGAGACCTCAATTCATTATCTTTTCCAAAACCCAGTGGAATGGGAGACAGTAAAGACCAGACATTTGTCTGCTCCTTATAGGCCCAGACTTTCAGAGCTTGTCATAAGGAAGAAGACATCCGGAAAACAATTCCTGGAAGAGGTAACAAGAAACCACGGACTAACTGAGAACTTTGAAACTATAGGGCATGGACTGGGCACACACTGAACTTTTTAAAGCGTATTTGTCAGCAAAGATGCGATAGCCATCAATACCATTGACCACAGAGGCATCCGTATATATAGCTGGGAGCTAATTAGGGGCTAGTCTACAAGTTTTTCCACCTTGCAGAGATGGCTCCAGTGCTGAGTTATTTTTAAATCAACACTACCACTTTTCCTTGTCCCAAAACTCAGGCATTTTGGGGCTGCTAGCAGAGGGTTGGAGGTATAAATAGGTATAGTTACAAGGACTGAACATATCCTCTTCCCTATATAAGCACTCAACTTTAATCCATGGAGGTCAGATAGCAGATTAAATAGATAGCACCTGTTACAGAGAGCCCTTAAAAATAAGACGCAGAAAAGTCTTACAATACTTAATTTTTGAGGACATTGGGCAGCCAGGATGATATAGTAGAAAAAGGACAGAATATTTTCCTCTCCTATCAGTGGCACAGGCAACAGAGACTGTGGGACCCTAGACTGAGATAAGGAATTGATGCTTATGTAGCACATGGTGTGTGCCAGGTTTTTAAGCAGCATTTTAAAAATTAAATCAGGTCTTTAAATCCTTACCCTAGGAGACAAGCATTAACCATTTCATAGGCAGGAAAACTAAGGTTCCAAGTGGTTGGTTATATTATATATATATATGTATATAATATATATATCAAATTATACAACTTGTAAATGGAAGAGCTGGTCAAATGAGCCTGACTCAAAGTCCAATCTCTTTCCATACAGACCACAAGCTAGAGAAATTGCACAACCCTTGGTAGTCAGGGCTTACCCTATGAGCTTGAAACTAAGACCCAGGCACGCAAGCGCCCATCTTTCACAGAAGAGGACTCAAGCCCTGCTCTAAGGGAGTGAACCTGCCAGCTGGCTCACAGGCTTCATCGCTAGCCACTGTGTTCTCCTTCTCCTCAACTGGAGTGGCACCAGCTTTGAGTCATTACCAACTGCCCAGACTATTTTAGCTCTTAGTTTAGATAAACACAAGTCAAAGTAGCAGAAGATTCTGAGAGGGAAGAAAACATCTTGCGTACAGGAAGAACTAGGTTAGGCTGTCAACTAAGAAAGGTGGCTATCAGAAAGCTACTCAAAAATGGCCACTCTACTGGCAGTTGAGAAAGAGGCAGTTGGATTTAATCTTCTAGTTACTGACTTAGGCAAAAGCTGACTTGGAGAGAAAACTCTGCCAGATTATTTCTTCCATTTGGTTGGATGTAGTCAGGTTCTGGGTGTCAGGGCACTTTAATCCCAAACCATGGATGCTGGCTTCCTGTGCTCTCCAGCTAAGAGCAGCACAGAGAGGATTTGGGGGACCTAGAACTAGATGTTTCTCTGCCTTAGGCCTATACTTCTCTACTCCCCAGGGTGATGCTTCTTTTCTTTTTTTAAGAGATTTTATTTATTTATTTGAGAAAGTGTGTGTGTATGTGGCAGGGTGGGGAGAGACAGAGAGAAAGAGAGCATGAGCAGGGGGGCAGAGAGGGTTAGAGGGAGAGGGAGAAGCGGACTCCCCGCTGAGCAGGGAGCCAGACGTGTGGCTTGATCCCAGGACCCCGGGATCATGACCTGAGACAAAGGCAGATGCTTAACCAACTGAGTCACCTAGTTGCCCCTCCAGGGTGATGGTTCTGAGAAAGCAGGTTCTTTACACACATAACCAGGGGGCAGGTTGGGGGTAAAATAGTGGAATGGCCCACCATGGAATAAGGGACCCAACGCTAAGGCCATTTAAACATGCTGCTTTTGGTAGCCTATTGGTAAGATGCTTTTTACATCCTTGCCCTGCAGCAGGCTCTCCAGCCCTTTTCCCAGAAACATCTCTCATCTCTGAATTCGTAGTTCACAGAAGCAAGGAATATTCTCAAGACAAGAATCCATTTTAAGAATATTTTATTTATCTTTTGAGATTACATAGTCATTATTGCTGATCTAATACAATCACTTAGACATAAAGATTTCCAAGAGCCTCTCAGAAATGGCGATTCTTAGAGGTTTTATTTCCTTTCAGTAAGATGACAGTGAGAACTAGATGCTTATATATATAATATATATATTATATATATAGTTTAGTTTATCATCTACATATAATTTGCTGGTGTTGCCTATTTTCTTTCTATAATTTTCCTTTATTAAAAAAGCATAATGCAACAATGCATTTTGATTTCTTTTTTTTTTAAAACCATGACAAAGTTAATTTTGAAAAAAACCACAGGAGCAGCAATTTCAGATCTGTTCAGAGAAAAGCCAAGCAGCAAAAAAGCTTTGCAGGAGTATGTGGCCAAGGGGAACCGTGCTCATACGGGAGGGTAGGATGAGGAGGTAGGAGGGCAGACAGAAGGTAGACCAGATACCTTTTTTCTTTAATGAGAAAAAAAACCAACCCTGATTTTCCATTAAGAAGGCGAAAAAGACCTTGAAAACTAGCATGAATTCATCGTAGAGAAAATGGTAAGTATCCCCACCTGCCAGGGCCATATATAAACAGATAATTAGTCTTCTCTCCCATGCTTCCAGATACCTAAGATGCATCTCAGGTGAGAGCTTGAGGGAAGAAGATACATTTGTTCTGATTCCAAGGGTAGAGGGAAAGACCAAATTCCAACATTAAGGTAGAACCCAGATACTCAGGAGGCCTGGGCCTCCTACTTCTTAATGGTTGCGGACATGGGGTCCCCAAAGACAAAGGAAAAGAGGTCATCTGAAACTCAGAGACAAATACCTCACCATGGGCAACAACATTGGCAACCTAACCTAGAGGCCTAAGCTGGCTCCTTTTTTATTTGGAATGGGTCTCTTTACTATAGCAAGGCAGGGTATGCTCTGTCAGGATCAGTACATAGTAATACTGCTCCACAGAGAGCCAGGCTTTACTGAGAAACAGCAGGTTATGATTTTTGGCTTAAGAACATAACAGGCTAGAGTTCAGATATCTGCCTAATGGAATCTGCCCTTGATATGAGTTACAAAGATCTGTATCTTTGTACAAAAGAGATCCAATTAATTAATACAAAACTCAGAACTGGGTACGCAAAAGGAAGAACTGAGTGGCCTAGTGGAATTTTCAGCATTTATGATCTTTCTCATGAAAGAATATAGCCATGTATGTGGCACTTTTCCAGTATGTGCTAAGACACACAGCCTCTGAGGAACCAGACGTTATGGGCTGAGGCTATATACTATTTAATGAGGCAAATAGCCATTTACCCCAAGCCCACCTCCCTACCACCAAAAGGAAGGTCACTTCCAGACTAGCTCTGAAAGTGTATATGAAGACCAGGAGAAGTTGAAGAAGGTGGAGGTAGGAGAGGAGAATCAGGGTGGTAAGGTTATAGTGATCCTGGGTGGTCTGGTGGTGTTTCCTTGAGTCACCTTGGTCGTGAGACTATGAGGCAGAACAGGGTAGGAAAAAAAATGGGAAAAGAAACAAACAAACAAACAGACCTGAGAGTGTTAAAGAAGATTGTCAGGTGGGAAAGAGACTCACTTCATTCAGGATTTCTAGGGTCAGACTTTAACTCTTAGAACCAGTCTGGTCCCAGTGAAACCCTTAAGACCAACAGGTCAGTCTCCAAAAGGTATCCAACTCCTACGTGGGACATAAAATTTCAGGCTGCTCACGTTACTAGTTTTTGGTAATGTTGGAGTTACTCAAGAAACCACCTCTGAAATATAGAATCCTAAGATGGAAGAGGTAAGAACATAAAAATATATTCCAGTAGAGAAGAAAAACCATACACTAAGTCATAGAGACACCAGATGTCAGTTTCATCAATGGCAATGGCCAAAGAAATGAATGTCTGCGGAGGTTCAAACTAGTCAAACTAGCTTTAATCATCTGGACACAGTTTACAGTGTCATCTCTGTATAGCTTAGCCAGTTAAGCTGCAAAGCCCTTCCCAGGAGACAAACAAATACATTCTGCTTCTTTAGAATGTCAGGCTGTGGGCCTGAATGGCCTGTACCACTTCCAAAGCCCTATACCCCCAAATCCATTGGAAAGTACATCTTTCCCTGCTCATTTTCAAAAGTAGTTTTAGGCAATAAGAGGAAATTTCAGGAAGCATAGTTTCACAACAAGCTCTCCTTTTCTGAGACAGTGCCAGTCTAGAGGGAAATTCCCGGGAAACTGTTCAGTTAAATGACAAGTAACACTATGGACCCCAGTGGGGCTGACTCTCGCCTCCTGGGCAGGCTTGTTGGGTTACAAAGATGGCAAAAAAAAAAAAATGTCTGACAAACACTAGAGCTGCTGAGGAAATAATGGAGGCACACTCCTCTTGGAACCAGAAAGTGTTAAAACAGACGTGAATATTCAAGGAAGAAAGGGATCCTGGGTAAGGAAGGAGACTCCCAGTAAGCACAGGCATAGCTAAGTTCTTGGTGTAGCTTGCTGAAGCCATAACCCTCCTTCCTTCCTAGTCGCTTTATAAAGAAGGCAGTGATAGTGATGGTCAAGGCTGGGAACCCAGGCCATGTTAATTCAGTGGCTTCCAAAAGGCCTCACCTGGGGAAGGGCCAAAGCTGAGAAAGGCCACTGCTGAAAATTTATTCCAGAAAACCCCAGGGAACAAGGAGTCTGGAATTCCTGGACTAACTCCTGAACCTGGACAAGAGACAAATGACCACTGCTGAGGATTCCAAGTCAATGGGGAATGATGCAGAAGATGCACTGGGAAGGATTACCCCATATCCTTCCTTCCTCAGCCTGTCCTTTGTGGCTCTCACAGCCCTCGGGGCAGTAACCACACTCTGGGCCAAGGCAACAGGCACAGGATTCTAGATTTTAATAAATAAGTAACCTAACATAGAGGGTGAGCACGGCAGGCAGCTGATTGGAGAAGCAGCTTGCTGGGTTCTTTCCTGTATAGGAGTGGAGAAAAGACTTGGAGTTCTATTCCTTAAACTTCTTCTGGCTTGAATTACAGGAACTTAATACCTAGAGGGAGAAACAAAGATGAGACGGTGATGTTATCAGTTTGTGAGGACGCTGGGACATGAAGAGCCCACCTAAAGGTATATAGCAGCAGGGAGGCAGGGACTTTTCTGGAGTGTAGGATGAGGGCAGATACTTGGCGGTGCTTTTTCACATCAGTGAAAAAGACCAGTATTTCTCCATAAAGAGGTAAAAATTGTATCAAGAAGATGAAATGGAAAAAGGCAAATTCAGAAGAGGGAACACTATGTAGTGTCTGGAGAAGGCCTCAAAGAGTCCTTTGGGGGTGGCAGTGAGGGGGAGTAGATTTATTTTTCTGAGTTCATGTAAATGTGAAAGATGCAAAGTCCAATTCCAGTGCAGAAAGCTCTTTTCTACCCAGGCTTCCCTGTTCTCTGGGGGGGGGGGGGTAAGGCACCTGTAGTAATTAGGCTTGAAGGGCCCATTCTTGTTGAGTCCCAGATACTTGGCCTGTTCATCCGTCAGCTCTGTCAGGTGGGCATCAAAAGTGGGCAGGTGTAGGCTCGCTACATACTCATCTGGAACAGACCACAGAAGCCCTGGTATAAACCTTCACATGCCTTTTGTCTTGCTGTTCTCTCCAGGCTAGGCCTTAAAAAGTTGGAAGACACCTTCTAAATCCCAGAACTGAAAGAAAAATACTCAACTGGCTCACTGGCCCAGAATTCTGAGTAGCTGCTTGAATTTCAAGCCAAGTGTTTTTCAAAGCCAGGACACTTCTTTTTTGCTAGCTGTCTAGTCCTTGAAACTTTCCTTCTCCCCAGAAAGGAAGGGAGATATGAAAGAAGCAATAGTCCTTAGCATCTAAAAGGATGGGGTAGCAGGGGACTAAAAAATGGGAAACTCGAACTTCACTCTGCCTTACACTCTATACTTTGGGTTACTCTGAAAAATGAACACCTGAGGATATTGGAAAGGAATGTCTAATAATGACACTACACTGTTTGCTTTGCTTTTAGTACCCTTAGTTCTTATGGGTTTCTGTTTACATTCTATTACCTGAATACATATTATTCAGAATTTCATGTAATTTTCTAAGTATTTGTTTGGTCTTCCTAACTCCATTATACATTCAGTCAAAACATAGACTGTTCTATTTCTTTTATATCCTTCCAAAGGATATATTAAAGGGAAAATATGTCAACTTCTAACCGTTGCTATGCATCTAGGGCTAAAGCAGAACAAAACTAGAAGCTGATTTATTCCCTGATCTTTACCTCAGGAGTTTATAAACACACTGTATTAGTTCAGGTGCTTGAGGCAGGTTCTTTAAAAATTCAAGACAGTTTAATGTTTCTCTTATATGAAACACCCACATAACTAGTCGTAACAGAAGCTATGCAGTCTTTCCTTTGGCCTGGACAATGAGGTCAGAGTGAGAAGATGTAGTATGAGAAGTCCTCTTGGTCTGAGGAAAGTCTGGAAGGGGCTATGTAACAGCCTAGAAATGAAATAAGTCAGATGTCACAAGGTGGAAGATGAGTCCTCTTTGTTAGGGGGAGATTTTTTTCTCCTTTGAGGTTCTTGCATATAAGATAATTTAAGACAGAAAATCCTTAAAATTCACAGGCAGGTAAACCAAGTCATAGCAATATGTAATGATTTCAATAGGGCAACTCATGTGGAAAATGTGATAAATCCGCTAGGAAGGGAACCTAGGAATCCTAGCTCCTACTTTGCAAGATACAGACATCATTTTTCCCCTCTATCCATAAGAAATTTAGTGCCCCAAAGTTCATTTAGCCTCTGACTCTGAACTACCTTGGTAAGGATGGGGATGGAAGAGCACATGCTTACCCATTTTCTTGGGCAACAGGTAGACATCCTGCTTATAACGACCCTCAGGAGCATTGTAAAGCTCTATCAAGGCAAGAGCCTGGAAAAGCAGAGAGATGGATGCTGATGTGCCATAATATCAAGTGAAACCCTGATGGTCTAATGACCCTCGCCAGCCCACTGCTTTCCCCCTCTGGTGGCCCTACCTGAGTAGTAGCGGTGATTGAGAGCACAAATGTAGGCACTGTGGAGCAGCTTAGGTTCAGCAGACGGCCCTAGAGAGCAAGGGTTAAGACACAGATGGGTTAGGACAAAGTCTCTAGCCTTTGAGGAGTGAGGGACGAGCACAACTACCATTTTCCAAATACCTCCCAACTACCAGTGCTGGATAAAAAGCAGGGGTTCAATAAATAGGAATGAATTGATTGACATTTAAGTGGAATTTAAAAATTCTGGAAAATTTGATGAAGGTAATAGATAAAAGATCTCTGGGATTATGTAAAAAGGGATAGAGATGGTCACATGATACTGAGGCTTATGCCAAGGAAGGGCATATTTCTCTTGAATTTTCTACTTTCTACAAGAGAATATCCTCCTGAGATATCGGCATTCCTTTGAAAGACTGTTGTAAACAAGGATGAGGTCAAATCCAAGGGCAACACCTCCAGGTTGTGAGGGGAGATACTTTTGGGTTTAGGAAGCTGTGATGATTTCTGTGCTTCTTCCTTAGTTTGGTTCTCCTGAATTCAAGGGTAGCCTTGTATTTTTACTGGGTGACTCAGAGAATACAAGAGGTAGAGACTACTGGAGAATGCTATCCTTTCCTATTTTGTTTCCCAGGAAGCCTGACCACTTTTTTTGCTCAAACATAGTAGCCAAAACCAACTGTGGTGCTTGCTTTCGTCACCAAAATTACTAGATGGGACCTCCCAGGGCCACTGGAAACAAGTCACCAGATAGCTGGCTGATATGAAAGCAATTAATGAATATTTAATAACCTGCCCATCCCTTCCCTGGTATACACTCCTTTCTTGTGAAGAAATAATCCAGTCGCTTTACAGATGCCCTAAAGTATTTGAGAAGGTGGGATGAGGTGAAAAAAGAGAAAGAGCACAGTAAGGATACTCAAACACAAATTTAAGGGTCCCTAGGTGAAGATGGTATTATCATTTACATTTTCATATTCAGTTTCTTTAATTAAAAAAAAAGGAAAGAAAACTGACAGAATATCAAAACTCGAGGAACGTATTATTAATCTCCTTGTTATTTTGGTATCTTTCTCCGAAGAAGAGAAACTATCAAGGTCAGAACAGGGGGCACATCAATATTGCTGTCAGGAATCTAAGACTAGGGAAGAGAAGCTTTCACAAAAGGGAAAGTGGCCAAACATTGACATGGAAGGCTAAGTGGAATGAAAATGAAGAATAAGTCTGAGCCAGAAGAAGCGAAGATGGGGAAATATTAATCACACAACCCATATATATCTGGGTACCTACTACATTTCTGGCTCAATTCAGAGGAATGGTCACTCAAAAACCTGGAATCTATCAGCAAAGACAGGATCTTCCCAGAGCTTGCCTAAGACAGTTTAATAACTGTCAGGAATGTCTGCTTTGTGCTTACTGATTAAGCCATCCCACAAATGACATTATCTCTTGATAAGCATCAGTCAAAGTGGCACTGGTTCTATCTGTTAATTCTTCCACAGTAATAGTCATTATCTGACTCAACCTTTGGAGTGACATAGAGAGACAGGATAATTGGTGAAAAGTAAGGAACCAAAATAGTTTCTTAATTGCTGAATGAAAAGACCTTTTCACAATTAGATGTAAAATCCAGTGGTAAAGTAGTTCAGCTTGTGCTAAAGAGGAGGTGAAAATATAAGAGAACATGTGGAGGAGGGGACCTGGGTATTGCAGTCTCTCCTGTCAGGGGTGAATTTCTCTTATCATTCTCAGGTCTTACCTCTGCCAGCAATACTATCCTCTTGCCATCAGGCCATATTACATGGTCAACTTGCGATCTCACTCGCTCCCAGGTCAGTTCTGGTGTCCGCAGACTCGCCTGGAACACATACAGCAAGCACATCATCAGCCATGACTTGTCCCACTTCACGGATGGAAAGATGTTGAAGGGAGCCATTTCAAATAGCAAGTTGAAAGGAGCAACCAACATGCCAGATGGAGAATACCTGTCCCGGGTTGGTTAGGACTGTTCCATTTCGGGGAATTTAATCTTAGGCCCAGCCAGGGAGGGATCACTCAGGATGTCATTCCACAACATATAGTGTACGCCCACTCTCTGCTGAGCACAGTAAAAGGTGCTACGGGAAATACAAAAGAAACCACAGACATGGTTTCTGCCTTCAAAAAGCTCATACTTTAGCTGGGGACACAAAACAATGCATATGTGAGGGGGGAAAAGGCCTTTAAAATACTTATAAAGCAACATGCAAACAAGTGCAAATTAATATAGAGCAAACAGAATACATAAGTGCTGAAGAGAAACAGAAAAAAGGAGGATCAGAGCTAAGTGGGATTTGTTAGAGAAGGCTGGCTGTCCTAAATATAGCATGCTGGGGCCCAAGGTTCTGCCTTCATGTCCTCATGTCCCAGGTTCCACCTTCTCAATGACGGTGGTTCACCCTAAAGTTACAGAAGCTTTGTGACCTAAGTGCAAATGTGAGGTAGCCTTTAGAGAAATGCTTTATGGCAGAGTAAAGCTCCCAACAGCTCACCCTCCTTCCATTTCTGTATATATTCCGAGAACAAGAGAAGAAATGTTAAGTTTATTAACAGCAGCAATCAAGTAACAGTCACAGGGTTTAGACTTAAGATAACAACTTCCTTCTTCCAATAGGCCATGCCTAAAACAGAAAGGGAGTCCATATTCTGAAACCATCCATTGCCTCAGTTGGTAAAATTGAGAAGTTCTGCCAAACAGTAGTTTTCAGACAAATAGAGAAATACTTTAGTTATACAATAATCATTTGCTGAGTACACATTATATTCCAGGCAATGTAGTAAAGGACACTATTATAGATGAGACTGTGGACACCTCTACTAGACTGTGAGCTATTTACGGACAGGGACTGTATCATCTTTTCATTACCAATCTAGTGGGAAAGACAGACATAATTATATTTCAGTATATTTAGGACTATATTAACGATCTAGACCATTTTTTTAGACCATTTTTTTAATCGGTAGATGAGAAATAGAAAATGTCTTGAGATGTCAAGTTTCATAATTTCATTCAATCTTTATCTAAAGAGCAATTTGGTAGTAGCTAACAAATTTTTATATGTACTTAATCTCTGACCAATCAGTTTCACCTTTAGGACTCCATCCTATAGAAACACTTGCTCAAGTTCAGAAATATAAGTGCCCAAGAATGTTCAATCAAGTGTTATTTATAATAGCAAAAAATGTAATTTAATAAGGGAATGGCTAAGTAAATCCGGATAATCTCATACAATGGAATATTATGCAATTCTTATATAAAAAAAGTAGATCTGTATGTGTTAACATGAAAACCATTCATTATTGTTGAGTGAAAAAATAAAGTTGCAGAACAATATACTAGAACCCCAATTTTGTAAATGTTTTACTTCCTTCTTTAAACATATTTACCTTGCTTGAATTTTTATACTAAGCATTACTTTAAAGTTAGAATTAAGATTTTTTTTTTTTATAAATAAACACTGCTTAAAAAGAATTTAAACAAATAGACCACTTTGGGAAGTTAAGGATATACAAAGTAAATCCCTTAGCCTTTAGAAATAAGAACATGGAGGGCAATAACCATGTAGAGCCAAAAGATATTGCTTGGTGACACTGGTATTTTTTTTATTGAGATGATAGAACTTTAAAGTAGTTCAGGTTCTTAGTGTCTCACACTCTTAATCTTCCAGAGGACAAGCAATCTTGGTGATTGGGAGTAAAAAGGTGACACCATGATAAAAGGAGTCTTCTGTCTTGGAAAGTCTTCCCTGGGAGAAAAAGATATGGTGGAATCAAAGAAGGGACACTTCTTATGAACATCATAAAATGATCAATGCTTTGTTGAGGCAGTGTGCTGGAGCACTGGAGTGGCTGTGGTGCTAGCAAAAGACCTGAGGTCAGTTAAAACAGGGTTTGAAGAGGAACTGAGTTACATTATCTCTAGCACTGTCCAGGCAGCTCCCATACCCTAGTAAGTTTTCATTACCAATCTAGTGGGAAAGACAGACATAATTATATTTCAGTATAGTATGTTACACTTCTTGAGAGAAGGATTTCCTATGACCAGCACGGTTTTGTAAGAATTTCTCTTAAAGGGGGTGCCTGGGTTGGCTCAGTCAGTTAAGCACCCGATGCTTGATTTTGGCTCAGGTAATGATCTCAGGGTCATGAGATCCAGCCCTGAATCCAGCTCCACACGGAGTCGGCTTGAGATTCTTTCTCCCTCTCCCTCTGCCCCTCCCCCTGCACATGTATTCTCTCTCTCTCAAATAAATAAATAAATCTTAAAAAAAATTCTCTTAAAAACATCCCAATGTCTTTTCTGTTGATTTATAATCACTAAGCAATCTACCAGGAAAAAGGTTCCTTATTATGACTATGTTCCCAAACAAGGGGTACATCTCACTATAAATTATTAGCTTGCACAAATTGGTATTATATGATTTTGGATAGTGCATATCAATTTTTTTCAGGGAGAACAACTGTGGTTCTAGTCCTGTGAAGTGCAAGAGTCAATAGCAAGTCGCAGGTTCTAATTCTTTTGCTGGCAAAAACTTTTAAAGTATATATACATAATGGTTTAGCTACTTGAACTGTGAAGCTTACAATCACACTGGCCATCTATGTGATGCATATGGGTAGGCAGGTCTGTTTTCAAGAGAAAAGGAAACATGTGAAAGAAAGACATGGCCAAAAGGCAGCTAAGAGCACAATCCCTATCACAGGTTCCCTAAGTAGTCATAGCATTAATCTCTCTCAGAAAAAACTGCAGTTTTCTAAATGACCAACTCTTTTGACAAGCTATTCCTTTCTAGAAATGCAGCAGTCAACATCTCAAGGTTAGGTAAAACTATAAATTCCCACACACACACACAAAAAACCCCAAAAACTAAAAACCCTTACACTTTTGGTTGCTAAAAATATCTGGAAAAACTAACTGAATCATTCACCTTCACTGTTTCACTGAGATAACTTACAGAGACTTCCTTCTTTTTCACTCTCTACATCCAAGCCATTTAGCAAATCCCAATTGTCCTACCTTCACAATACATCACTTCCACTGCTTACCCATGTCATCTGAGCTACCACCTTCTATCACTGGAAATACTGAGAGCCTCCTATTATGGTCCCTATCACTACTCAAGCTCCAGAAGTGATTTCTTTATTCCACAGCCAGAGTAATCTGTTAAAACAAATCAGATTTTGTCAGTTACCTGGTCTAAACTTTCCCATTGGAATGGCTTCCTTTTTTTTTTTTTAAGTAATCTCTATGCCCAATGTGGGGCTTGACCTCAGGACTGAGATCAAGAGTTGCATGCTCTGGGGCGCCTGGGTGGCTCAGATGGTTAAGCATCTGCCTTCGGCTTGGGTCATGATCCCAGGGTCCTGGGATCGAGCCCCACATCCGGCTCCTGGCTCAGCGGGGAGCCTGCTTCTCCCTCTGCTCGTGCTCTCTATCTCTGTGTCTCGAATGAATAAATAAAATCTTTAAAAAAAAGAAAAAAAAAGAGTTGTGTGCTCTACTGACTGAGCCAGCCAGACGCCCATGGAATGGCTTCCAACAGCTTCCCTTATAACCAGAATAAAATCTGAAGTCCTCATTGCCCTACATAGACCTACATAACCCACTACCCTCCTTTAGCTGCCTCTTATTCTCATCCCTGTGCCCATTCTGTTCCTGCCACAATGGCCTCTTTTCTGTTCCTCAAACATCAAGCACTTTTCTACCTCAGCGTCTTTTACACACCATTCTCTCTGAATAGAATGCTCAGATGGCTTATTCCTTCAACTCATTCAGGTTTTTGTTCAAATGTTATCTCCTCAAAGAGAACTTCCTTGATCATCACCTTAACTAAAATATCATTCTCAATGTCCCCACCTTGCTGTTTTTCTTCTATACTAGGCACTAACTGATGAAACTATTTGTTTATTGTCTGTGTCCTGCACTAGAATATAAGTGCCACAAGAGCAGGGATGTTCTTCACTATTTCTTCAGCCAATAAATACTCAGCACAGAACAGACCAATTATTCAATACAAATTAAATAGTGAATGAACATTCTGGTTTCAGTTATAAGTTGAGTTTGCTATTTCCTTAAATTTCATTTTCTATGTCTTGTGACACTATCATCAAAGGTTGAGTAACTTAACTTTTCTGAAGCCCTTCTGAGCCTCTCCCCTTCTGGATCATTTAGTTTAGTCATATACCTTCTGCAAAGAAGAGCACAAAGAGCGCCTTGGCTAGTGTCAGTGCCAGATACAGGGAACTACCTAGCAATACCTGCAAAACTAGGTCTAGTACCAACACAGCAGCCAGGGTGATCCTTTTCCTTTTAAAATAAAAGTCATCCTTTTAAAATAGAAGTCGGATTATTACAAATCTGGCAATGGCACCCTATTTCTCTCAGACTCTAATCAGGAGTTCTTACAATGGCCTATGAGACCCCATAAAATCTGGCTCATTCCTTCTTTGACCTTATCTTCCACTCTTCCCTGACCCATGCTCATTCTGCTCCAACCACACTGGCCACATTGTTGGTCCTCAAACAGACTAGGCACACTCCTGCCTTAGGGCATTTGCTGTGACTGTTCACAAAATGTTTTCACCTAAAAATCCACATGGCTACTCAAGCTCCTCTAAAATGTTAAGTTCTATGAGGGCAGGAATCTTTGCCTGTTTTGTTCACTGACTCCAAGCACCTATAACAGCACTTGGCATACAGCAATCACACAATAAATATTTATGATTGAAGGTAGAGTCTCCTAGCCTTTATCCTGAGAGATTACTTATGTCTGGATTGCTTTAGAGGAGAGATTACCATCACAATTCAAAGCTTACCTAGAAATCATGAGGAGGTAATAGTACAATGATACAGGAAAACAAAACAAAACAAAAACTGGACTAGAAGTAAAAAAAAAACACAAAACCTTAATTTTGTGCTCCAATTTCATTTTTGAATCAATGTATATGACTGAACAATGGACTTAAGTTCTTAGTTTTCCAAATGAAAATCAGGAATAAGAATAATGCCTTGTGGGATAGTCAAGAGGATGAAATGAGATCAAGTAAAAATATAAAAATTACACGATTACATTTGGAATTGTTTTTATTTAAGAGCTGAAGGGTTTAGGAGAGAAAATTCCTTCCCCCTTCCCTTACTCAGAAGATTTCTCTTTAGATATCAGAGCATGACTACTTCCCTTAAGCTTTTCCCATTTGGGGGCTCTCTAAGCAGATTAATTCAGAAAAGGACAATCATGTGCTAGACAGTTTTAGAAATATTAATATCTTTGACTATTTAGTAAAAGGGCATTATGGCACATAAGTGAAACTTAACCAAAAACAAAACAAAACAAAACAAACCCATTCAGTATTTAAATTTCAATACTGAAAAAAGAAATTATTCATTAGAAGGAAAATAACCGGATAAGACAAAAGTAATGGAGCCATGCCACTCAGAAACCTCAAGGGTAGAAGTAGGCTTTGCTAAGTTGTTTTTCCAGCTATTTTTAATAACAGAAGAATAGAGCAGGGTTAAAAAGAGAAACCATTTAAAACAGATATTATCCAACAGGCTCTCAATATATCAACTGATCCTTACCTGGCAATGCTGAAGCTCAATCAGAGCAGCCCTCAGGGCAGATGAAAGCATGCTTTGCTTGAGCCATTTACCCAGAGAGAAATACAGTTGTGCCAGAAAAATGCCATAAAAATTTAAAACCAGAGTGAAAGTCACACTGAGAGATACTTTGGTAAGTCTGAAAAGAAATAAATAACACTTCTATTAACTATTACTTGGGCGATATAGTAGGACCAAGTGTTATGTTGGATTGGATAATTTTAGGGTGAATATATAATCAAATCAGAGAACAAAAGCGATAGATAAAATGGCTTACAGTGTAAGTAGGTATCAAGCTTGAGTGGAAGAAAATCATCATTTGAAATGATTGAGATGAAGAAGCTTTATGGTATCCACAAGCACAGATCATAGGGCTAGTAAGTGAACAGACTGTGGACAGTTCTGTTAGGACACTCATGTTTAGGATGGCTGGTGACTCTTCTCTTTCCTCTTCCAGTTTATATTTCCTGGGAAGGAGAGGAAAAAAGCCCCCAATAATGAGTTACTTAATCTTACCACGTCAATCTCGGTGTTGGAATGTCCCATGTTACAGACGATGCAGCTATTCTTCATACGGTCCAAGTGCTCTCTGGTTACCACATTCTTGTTACCTTAAAAATAGAGGAGATATCCACATGAAAAGAAATGAAGTTGGACCCCTACTTCACACCATATGTGAAATTTAACTTGTCCTAAATGTAAGAGCTAAAACTATAAAACTCTTAAGAGAACATAGGAATAAATCTTTGTGTTCTTGGGTTAGGCAATGGTTTCTTAGATATAACACCTAAAGTACAACCAACCAAAGAAAAAATAAACTTGTGCTGCAAACGATATCATCAAGAAAGTGAAAAGACAACCCACGAATGGGACAAAATATTTGCAAATCATATAACTGATAAGGGACTTGTATGCAAAATTTATAAAGAACTCTAACAACTCAATAATAAAAAGGCAAATAACCCAATTTAAAAATGAGCAAAGGATCTGAATAGACATTTCTCAAAAGAAGAAGTACAAAAGATGTGTCAAAATGTACATGAAAAGATGTTCAACATTATTAGTCATTAGGGAAATGCAAATCAAAACCACAATGAGGAGTGTACTGGCTCAGTCGGTGGAGTGTGTGACTCTTGATTTTGGGGTTGTGAGTTTGAGCCCCATATTGGGTGTAGAGATTATTTGGATAAAAATCTTTAAAAAACAAAACCACAGTGAAACACCATTTCACACCTACTAGGACAGCTATACAAAAAACAACAGACAATAACAAGTGTTGGCGAGGATGTGGAAAAATTGTAACCCCCATGCATTCTTGGTGGGATTGTAAAATGGTACCGTCTATTTGGAAAAGCTTGGCATTTCCTCAAAATATTAAAAGTAGAGTTATCATCATATGATCCAGCAATAGGATCATTCCTAGGAATATATAGGTAGGTAAATATTCACGAGGATGGAAAACATGTTTGCAGAAAAACACTGTACACAATGTTCATAGCAACATTATTCAAAATAGACAAAAAGTGAAAACAACCCAAGTGTCTACCAACCAATGAATTGATAAACAAAATGTGGTATTATTCTTAAAATGAAATATAATTCAGCAGTAAAAAGGAATGAAATATCAACACATACTACCATATGGATGAACCTCGAAAACACTATGCTAAGTGAAAAAAGACCACATACTGTATGATTCCATTGATAAGAAATAGGCAAATCTACAGAAACAGAGAAATTAATGGTTGCACAGGGCTGGAGAAAGGTAGAGTGAAAGAATGAGGACTAACTGCTAATGGTATGGGATTCTTTTTTGGGATGATGAAGTTTCTGGAATCAGACATTGTACAACTTCACTAAAAACCACTGAACTATATATTTTAGAAGGGTAAATTTTATGGTATATGAATTATATCTCAATAAAAAATTAGATTGTGGTGATGGTTGTATGATCCTGTGAATTTGCTAGAAAATACTGAAAGGTACACTTAAAATGAGTGAAATGTATGGTTTGTGAATCACATCTCAATAAAGCTATAAAAAAACGACATAAAGGGGTTGATGTGAAGCAAGAACAGTTTCTTATGGTCCTTCTTCTGTGCCCCCATCTCACCCTGAGACTACAAATATATTTTTACTCTTAAATATTCTGATTTTCCCCCTCTAAAATATAATTACAAATAAAAACCAGTGTTCTAGCAGTTTATGGTCCCACCATAAAGACAAAGTATCTCAGGGGCGCCTGGGTGGCTCAGTCGTTAAGCGTCTGCCTTCGGCTCAGGTCATGATCCCAGGGTGCTGGGATCGAGCCCCACATCGGGCTCCCTGCTCGGCAGGAAGCCTGCTTCTCCCTCTCCCACTCCCCCTGCTTGTGTTCC
>NW_027397074.1:68654362-68681820 GCF_003265705.2 Callorhinus ursinus | reverse complement strand
CTCTGTCAAAAAAATAAATAAAATCTTTAAAAAAAAAAAAAAAAAGACAAAGTATCTCAGTCCAAGGAAACTAGCCATTTCTGCATATTCCCCTCTAAAACTCCAATCTACCTCTTTGGGAATTAATACAACTGCCTTTCCCACTTTCTCTATGAATTTTGCTCTAGGCCTACTTTAATTACAGAGACTAGAGAGAAATATACTTTACTTTTGGAAGTAAAATAAAAAATCAAATGTACAAATATAAGATCTGGTTTCCCAAATAAAACTTATCTCTAGTCATCTCTTTGGTAGTTGAGATGGATGGAGATACAGAACAGTTAAAGAGAAACTTTCCTCTAGGGATGACCTAGATGGTATATACTTTTGGTCAGAGTTCTAAAGAGGTGGGAAGAACGTGAAAGATTGACTGGTTTTGTAGACCTCTGTATCTGGCTTTTCGAGTGTGGTTTTATTCAGAACATTTCCGGTCATTTTTCACTTTTTCCATGAAAGCATTCCCAAGTGCCACTCCACTGTACGTGTCAAAATCATACCTGTACAGGTAATAACAATATCCACTTGCCGGATGACCTCATTTAATTTCACCAGTCGAAATCCATCCATACTGTAAAAATAAAGCATGATCAATTAACCTGATAATACGCAATTGGGAGCCTTTTGCTACAGAACCTCAAAAGCTATTACCAAGCTCCTTCAGTACCGACACTGTCACTTCTTGATATAGCTAGATTATTCTTAGCAGTGAAAAATTGAAACCATCTCCTTAGTTCATACAGGACAGAAATAAAGGGTTTTTTTTTTTTTGCATCACTGCAACTTAATTCTTCCTGAAAATAGAGAGCCAGGGGTTACCATGAGATTCCCAAACGGAGTTTCTAGAAAGTGCAATTTAGCCCCTGAATCTTACCCCATTGAAACTACTCTTCCCGAGATCATCAACAATCTTCTGGATACAAAAAAAAAAAACAAAAAACGAAAAACAAAAAACAAAAACAGACTCTTACATAATTTAATTTCCTATATTAAACATTATTTATCTTCTTAAAACTATACTCCTTGGAGCCCATGACACTGTTCTCACCTGGTTTTCCTCCTACTTTTCTGATTGTTCCTTTTCAATCTTACTCAGTCTTTAAATGTTGGTACTCTGTAGAGTTCTGCCCTGACTCTCTTATTCTTTCAGAATTTATCCATATACCCTTCCCTTGGCTGCAAATGACTCTTCTTAGTGGCTGAACTGCACAAATATATCTTTAGCTTAGATCTCTCTGAAGCTTCAGAGCCTTGGATCAAATTATTATTGGATAGCTTCTCCTGGATGTCCCATAAGAATCTCAAATTTATTGGGTTTGAAAAAAACCTCATTGTCTTCTCTGTACTCCTAAAATCTATTTCCTCTTTTATATTTTCTATTTTGATCAATAGCATTACTGTTCGCCCAACTGTATGAGCCAGATAAACTAGAATGTCCTAGCCTACTCCCTCTCCCTAATTGAAGTTGTCACCAAATCCAGTTGTTTTCCTTAATTCTTTAAAATCTCTTGAATCGGTCCGCTCCTCTCTGTATGTGCTGGTCTTGTGTATGTTCAGGTCTTATTACCTCTTGCCTGGATTCCTACAGTAGCCCCTGGCCCGATCTCATCATCTCTAGGTTTATGTCTCTCTAATTTACTTTGCAGAGTAATTTCCCTACATGCAATTTAGATCATGTCACTTCCTTGCTTAAAATACTTCAGTGAGATTGCCTGTTCTCAGGATAAGACCTAAATATTTATGCAGACATATGATTATATCCACATAATGATTCCTACCTTAGATATTACCATTCCCCCAAATTTATCCTCTCTGCCAGCTACATTAAAGTATTTGCATCTTCTTAAATGTGCCATGCTCTCTCCTTCCTCAGGGACTACCCTCCTTGTGACATGTTCCTTATATCTGGAAATTACTTCCAAACTAAGAAATGACTTACACAAGTTTCAGGACTCAGCTCTATTGACATCTCTTCCTGCCCTACGTCTTTGCTCTTTAGTTAGATATTTCTCCTTTGGCTCCTACAGAAGCATGTACCGTTTACCCCCATCATAGCACTTATTCCACTCACAGTGGGACCTTGCCTCATTCATATATTCATCTTATTCATCCTAAGCACAGAGCACAGTACCTGTTACACAGTAAGTGATCAGTTCATGTCTATAAGTTAATCTGAATCAGTGTCTCAATCAGTATTAAAACATGTTAATGAACCCTGACTCAGAGAAAGCCAACAACTCTATTGGAGAAATTTGTGGTTTATGGCTGGATGTGTGAGGAGTAGAAAGCAGGAAAAAATGGGTATAGCAAAATCTTTATGCCTTACTCTATCCTGGGTACCTTCCTCTGGAGGGTTAATGGTAAAGAATGGGGTGGGTTATGGAGGCTACAGACACCAGAGCTCTGCAATAGTTTTCAGGAACAGTGGTATTTCCATACTGCTGAGGATGGCAAGAGGCAATATTAATAATATCTACCATTTAGTGAGCATTTATGTGACAACAGTTCTATACTTCATAGAATTATATATTTATTATATAATGTATAATCATATGTAATACTTATGTAATTATTTTACTGAAGTTTTGCAACTCTTTGAGGTAGGCATCATTAGCCACATTTTATGGATGAGACAGGAACTATTTTTTAACCTTTCATTTCGAAATAATTTCAAACTTAAGAATTACAAAAATAGTACAAACTCCCCTATACTCTTCACTCAGAGACAGCAGATTTTATTTGGATTTGCCTGATGTTTCCTCCTGATAAGATTCAGGTTATACATTTAGGGGGAGAATATCACAGAAGTGTTCTTTTCAGTGCATCACATCAGAGAGGATCTGATGCCAACTTATTTCTTTTTTGATCATTGTTTTCAAAGGGAGAAGGGTTGGGGTGCCTCGATGGCTCAGCTGGTGGAGCATGCAACTCTTGATCTTGGGGTCGTGAGCTCAAGCCTCATGCTGGGTGTAGAGCTTACTTAAAAAAAAAAGGAGGATTATATATGGAGAAGGTAAGGAGCTACTTGTTCTTTGGCTCAAGTCATCCCCTCTTATTATTTCCACAAGAATTAAAAATTTTAGCTTCTCTGATAGTCTCTGCTTTCTCGGAGCAGAGCTACTTGATCTTTGAAAGAGGGGAGCTTACAGTTAATAGCAGCATCTCTCAGGATCTGGGCCCCTCTAAGATAAAATTTGGCATTAACCAGGCCATTCTTTGGCAGCAGTTACAAGATCCCAATAGATGGTGGCATAGAGGAAAAAGCAAGTCTCCTTTTGCATGCTTACCAGGCTTGAAGAGCACAGATGGGGTCGATCTCAGTTACATACACAATAGAGCCCATGGCTTTTAGAGCAGCACAGCACCCCTTCCCCACCTTAAGAGGGGAAAAAGTACACATAATAAGGAAAGTCAGTGAGAAAACAACATCTCAAAGCTTCTGGTAAACTGTACCCCATTTTCCGCCCCCAAAAGGAATTTCACTGAATAGATTCATGCTTGGGGAAAAACAAGAAAAAAACAAATAAATGAATGCAGTTCATAAACAAACTCCTAGCCCCTGTTTAGCACATGCATGTACATAAGAACACCCACACTCACGATTTATAATCAAAATACAAGCTAAGAAAACATCACAAACAGTGCACTGGAATAAGTCAGAAAATCAACTTGAGAAAAAATGGCAAAAATGCAAAGGGAAAAAGAAAGATTGTACTTTAACCAGAGGGCCTCTAAAGTTACTTTTTTCCCATCTAGAGTGGTGGGTGAATGTATTCTCACATCCATTAAATAAAAGAATCTGGTATATTTCACCAAAATCACCTTTTATACACCCATTAAGTGAAAGGTTATGCTTTACCTCTCCATAGCCACAGACCACCACCTGCTTTCCACCAAACATCATGTCTGTTGTCCTTTTAAGTCTAGGGGAAGAAAAACCATTAAATCAGAAAAATCTTCTCCCGTTTCTCCTTTAAGATTAGATTGGGTCCCTTTGTTTTTATGTTTGTTTGTTTGTTCCATTCTGAAAGAAAGCCTGGTTTCTATGCCATCTAATGACTAGAAAGAAAGGTTGAATATATGTACTTCCTAACTCTATGCTATCCGATCAATTCCAGCTATAGGAGAGGGTTTTTTTTCTTTTTTCCTCTTGTCTTGGGAGTGGTGCAGAAGGGAAGAAGCTGTAGACTGTAAAGTACTCTTAAACAAAAAACAATATACATTTATTATATAATTTTTGGAAATAAAAGAAGAAAATAAAACCATTTTTTATTAAAGATTTTATTTATTTATTTGAGAGAGATAAGAGAGCACGAGAGGGAAGAGGGTCAGAGGGAGAAGCAGACTCCCCACCGAGCAGGGAGCTCGATGTGGGACTCGATCCTGGGACTCCAGGATCATGACCTGAGCCGAAGGCAGTCGCTCAACCAACTGAGCCACCCAGGCGCCCAATAAGAACATTTTTTATTTAGGAGACAAAGCTCTAGCTTAGTGGAAACATTATTCTAGCTTACTGAACGAGACAGAAAAATAGAAGATAACCCTGATAAATAAGCGCTACATTTAGCAGCGTCAAAAGGGCCAACAGGTCCCTCATTAATTCCACACAGAGGGTAATGGGCAGCTGGAGGGAGAAGAGCTCAGAAATGCACCAATACTGACTGCATGAGAGAGTGAGCTTTCTGGGGCTGATTCTTTCTCAGACATGCTCTACTTTTTTGTCTCTGATTCTCTATGAAGCTAAAATAAATGTCCTTATTGTTTTTTTTTCAAAGGCTTTCATCATTTTATTTTTTTAATTTTTTATTGTTATGTTAATCACCATACATTACATCATTAGTTTTTGTGTCCTTATTGTTTTTAGAGTCTCTTGGAAGAACTTGTAGGGGTAGGTTCTGGTTTCTCTTTGGTTTCAGCCAGTGTCCCTTCTCTAGGAATCCCTTACAAGGCAGAAGAAAGTTTTCAACTAAAACTAGCCTATTCTGAGATAGACAGTTCCTACAAGTATTTGTGACTTTTTTTTTTTTTTACGATTTTATTTATTTATTTATTCAAGAGAGACAGAGTGTGTGTGAGAGAGATAGATCATGAGCAGGGGGCAGAGGGAGAGGGAGAAGCAGACTCCCCACTGAGCAGGAGCCCAATATGAGGACTCGATTCCAAGACCCTGGGATCCTGACCTGAGCCGAAGGCAGATGCTTAACCGCCTGAGCCACCCAGGCACCCATGTGACTCTTTCTATTCACTTATCTGTTTACCTCTCCTGTTGAAAACAGTCTATAAAAGAGGAATCTTGTCTTTTTAATGATTTGACAACTCCTAAATGGGAACTAGTACAACTCCATGAGCCCCAGTGAAACTCAATAAGTATCAAATCTTATTCAGCCATTAAAAAGAATGGAATCTTGCCATTTTCAACGACATGGATGGAGCCGAAGAGCACAATGCTAAGTGAAATAAGCCAGTCGGGAAAAAACAAATACCATATGATCTCACTCATATGTGGAATTTAAGAAACAAAACAAATGAGCACAGGAAAAAAAGAGAGAGAGAGAGGGAGGGAGAGAGAGATGTCTAGAAACTGACTTTCTTTCTTTTCTAAAGAAACAGACTTGTAACTGCAGAGAACAAATTGATACGTTACCAGAGGAAAGGTAGGTGGGAAGATGGGTGAAATAAATGATAAGACTTAAGGAGTGCACTTGTGATGAACACCAAGTGATGTATGGAATTGCTGAATCACTATATTGTGCACCTGAAACTAATGTAACAGTGTATGTTAACATAAATAAATAAATAAATAAACAAACAAATAAATAAATAAATTTTAAAAAATATATCAATTAAGTGCAGAGGCATTTCTTGTTGAGTGAAGAGAGTAAGTCTGGCTGGGCTACTATCATACTCAAAAGTCATGGTTTAGGAGAATGGTCCTGGAATGGTTATCACAGAAAAGAAAATCAATAGATTTTATTTATGAGCTTCCTTTGCTTTACTCTTGAGCTTTTCTGCCTCTCTTCCCCAAGGGATATCAGGTGCAAAGCTATTCATCAAAGCTATTCACGTAACCTATAACACTTTCATGTAGCCAAAACAAGACACAGTCTATAAACAGACTGATGGTTGAGAATTCATTTAAATGTCCAATCTATCTGATAATACTACTGACTCTATAGAAATAATAATTACCAACAAATTGAATTTGCATTGAATATTTGCCCCTCTCCAAAAAGATTTTAAAGCAAAAAGCTTCCCCTAAGATCGAATTCAATCCAGAACTTAGTGTTCAGGGTTCTAGAAAGAAGGGCAAGGGAACTAATAATGTTGAACACCAGGTTCTTACCTTATCTCATTTAATCCTCCCACTAACTCTATGATGTAGGTCTTATTGTCACCATTTTAGAGATGAGGGAATAGGTGCAGAGAGGTTAAACAACTATTCCAAGACCTAAATGATAGAGCCAACAATCATACCAAGCCAGGCCTTCTGGCTCTAACACCTGTGGTGCAAACTGCCTAGGGTCCAGACTGCTTAGTAATGTGGCCCACAGGCCCTTTTGTAGCTTTTCCATTAAACTAAACATGGTGGAAACCATTTGGCTTGGCAATATTCTAAACCAACCTAATGGTTTGACATAGGGAATTACTGAGTCTTCTGAACAAGGATGAAGGAATATCTGGACGCAAGTGTAGAAACAGAAACTGGGCATTAGAAGAACATAGCATTTGGTATATACCTAAGTAGATTTTGTCAGACTTGTAGTCATTACAGATTTAAAAAACTACAAATGCCTCTGGGATTGGCTCTTTGCTCACCACAACTTTCCAGATGGCCAGAGAATTATATGCTGGTTGGAATTTAAAAACTGGTAACATGACCTAGAATAGGAACACCAGGAAACCTTTTCCCAAATCATCAAAGATTCTTAGCTGTTTATGACTTACTTTAGTTACTGACTTGCAGGCCTGGTAGGGTCACAAAGTAAAAACTTTGCCACCAATAGATAGAGGCTAGTCTGATTTTTTTTTTTTTTTAAGTAAAATAGATGTGCTTGTCATAGGGATAGCAACAGTAGATCTGGGTTATAAAATATTGAGTATGATGGTAGTGATAGATCAAGAGGTGCTACATGAATCATTTCCAGAAATAACCAAAGCCAAAAAACTCAGAACCTCAATTCAACAACTCAAGTTAATTCCAAAGATAATAAAACATTACCCATCTAGAATTGATTCACGGCAACAGTAGAGGTTGTCAAATTTCTGTTTGGTGACCGAGTCATTGACGTTCATGGCTGGAACACACAGCTTCCCAGCCTTGGATAGCTGGTACAGCCTGAGGATGAGGGAAATCAAGAAGAACAGAAAACAATGAGATACTGCAATCTACTGTCAGTTTCATAACAAATCACAGAAATATGTTCATTGGGTAGACATGAGAGCATGAGACACACTAATTTCATCTCATTAGGTATATATAGAGAAATAAAGGCTACCTTTCTGAAGTCTGTATCCAGTTTAGAAATGAAAATCTTAGTTACAAGGCATGTGGGGAAAATCTTTGACCCACCTCTAAATTTTAAGGATTAAAATGTAAAATTTTATTTTTTTAAAAAAGATTTTATTTATTTGACAGAGAGATAGAGAGAGCACAAGTAGGCAGAGCGGCAGGCAGAGGGAGAGGGAGAAGCAGGCTCCCTGCTGAGCAGGGAGCCCAATGCGGGACTCGATCCCAGGACCCTGGGATCATGACCTGAGCCGAAGGCAGACGCTTAACCAACTAAGCCACCCAGGCGTCCTAAAATGTGAAGTTTTAAATTGTTTATTGATTTTATTCCCCTTTTAAATTATACAAAGAGTAACTTTAAGTACTATTTTAATCCCACTACTCTAATGCAACCATTTTAACTTTCAAATAGCCTCAATTTTATAATCTCAATACATATACATCCTATAAATATGTATATCTACATACAGGAGTTTCATTTTAAGTTGAATTAACTAAAAAATTAGAACCAGGTGTTTTATTCAAAATTCATCCCTTTCTAAGAGTCTGAAGGTATGGTATATTCAGAAAAGATCACAATATATTGAAGCAGTGATGGTAGCTTATTCAGAATTTACTTCCCTAATGAGGAATTCTTAATCTCAGGAAACAAACTGAGGGATGCTGGAGTGAGGGTGGGGTGGGAGGGATGGGGTAGCTGGGTGATAGACATCGGGGAGGGTATGTGCTATGGTGAGTGCTGTGAATTGTGCAAGACTGTTGAATCACAGATCTGTACCTCTGAAACAAATAATGCAATATATGTTAAGAAAAAAAAAAGAAGAAGAAGATAGCTGGAGGGGAAGAATGAAGGGGGGTAAATCGGAGGGGGAGACGAACCATGAAGAGATGATGGACTCTGAAAAACAAACTGAGGGTTCTAGAGGGGAGGAGGGTAGGGGGATGGGTTAGCCTGGTGATGCGTATTAAAGAGGGCACATTTTGCATGGAGCACTGGGTGTTATGCACAAACAATGAATCATGGAACACTACATCAAAAACTAATGATGTAATGTATGGTGATTAACATAGCAATAAAAAATTTAAAGGAAAAAAAAAGAATTTACTTCCCTAAAACTTCCATTTCATACTTTCAGTTCTTGATGAGTGAATAACAGTAAACAGAAATTATTTCAATTTTACCGAGGGAATTACTACTCATTTGAGAAACAGAACCCTAAATCCTTGTTCTCTAAGTAAAAATGTAAGCTCTATGAGGACCCAAGTTTTTGTCTGTTTTGCCCACTGCTAGATCCCTAGCACAGATCCTAGAAGTTCCTGGCTTACTGTAGAAGTTAAATAAATATCTATGGAATGAACGAATTCATCTAAAAAGGACAAGCAGTCATTTCATTACAACAACTAGAAAACACGAGGACCACACTTGTTCCCTTACCTGTCCCCCACTCCCAATTTTAGATTTGTTATTTGCATTGTTTTTTTAAAAAAAAAAAGTGTGCAGACTCAGATCTCATCACCTCATAGCATGTTCCCATTTTTAACATACTGTATCCTCTAGGTATGTGATTATCAGAATATATATCTAGGCTGCATAAAACCAAGTATGCCCATGTCAAATCTTACCTATGGACTCCAGTAACACTCTCCTCTACTATGCCCTTGATTTTCTTGAACATATTAGGATACTTCTTATAAATCCAGTGAGTAAGATCCCCTCCATCATCCAATATCTGCAATAATAAGCATCAATAATACCATTTATTTTACTGAAGGCTTAGGGCTTCCAGGTTGCTCTGGGTCTTTTAGCCCAATTTCTAACTGCCAATTTACAGATATTTCAAATTTCCCATAGTTATGCAAAGTTACTTAAACCCAATATAATGGCCAGTCATTACACTGAAGTAAAAGACAATGAGGGGTGAAAAGCCAAATTGTAATTCTCGCAGCCAAATGACCTTCCCACATAACACATCTACTATATCAAAACACACAGCAACAAAATGAGGATTTTCTTCTGAACTAATAGCTTAAGTGGTTATCTAGACAACTAGTTCTCGAATGCACTGTAGATATTCAGAAAGGCTGACCTCGATATTAACTGGTATTTCTACCAGTTATATTCAGGACTTCAAATATATTCAGTCAAGGCTTAGTTTAAATAAAGCAAGATAATTAGTCTCCCTCCCAGAACAATGGGTTATAAAACTGTATTTGTTAATCCTTCACTTCCCCCAAAGCATAGGCACTCTCCTACCCAAAATATCAGGCAGCACTGAAGGGTTTTGCCTAGCGAAACCTCACACTCTCTATAAACCACATTAAAAATAACTAGGGAACTGTGCAGCATGTAGGTGTGCAAGCATGCCTCTGAACAGCTCATCACTATTTCAGGTTGGGATTAAAGATAAACACAATACTGTGCCCACTGGAGCTTTCATCAGCGGAGGAAAGTTTCTGAATTATAAATAAGCTAAAGAAAGACGAGCTTAGAATGCTCTTGGGCACTAGGCTGTGGCATTTCAGCCCTTCACCGAGCTGTCAGAAATGCTTAGCAGGACTTTCCAAATTATTATACCTGGGAAGTCCCTACAGAACTGAGTTGCACCGTACTGGCATGCACCCATTTTGCAGTCTCATAAAATATCAACTCTACTACAAGTGCCCAAAATGCCATCCTGTGACCCCTGGGTACACAAAATCCCCCACCTCATGTCTACCACCTAATCTCTTTTTTTTGCCTCTACTTGTGCTCTTGATCTCTTTTCTCTGACTCAACTGAAGTTTATTTGAGAGCAGGGATCCAAGGCAAGACTCTCATTAAAATACATTTGCTCCATTCTATAGGTTAATGCTCCATTTTCTCCCAGTAGAAACCCTTAGAACAGATGCCCTGAGAAATGAAGAGCCTTCTCAGAGTTTCTCTCTCCCTTTCTATATGTATGGAATCCCTCATAGAGTTCTGCCTTGCAGCCTCTGATCCCTAGCCACACAAAAAAATCCGAGATGAAAAAGCCTGAGCAATTGGAAACTCTGGTCTTAAGTCCGTATCCTTGTCTGCTTTTCTCTTTTAGCAGAGGTATCTCATACAGGCAGGTAGTTGCTATCCCTAATATTTATTTAATGAATGTGACCCATAATTCTCACCACCATGTTATTCCATTACAGAAATTCTTGCCACCAGGCAATCTACCTGAGGTTGGAAAGCAAATAAAAGTACTAGATTTTGCCAGGATCCCAGGAGGAATGAGCTCTCTTTTCTGGGCTGACAATGGTTTTTCTCCTTGTCTTATTTTCTTCATCAGCTTTCCCAGCAGTTTGTGCTGGCCCCATAGTCTGTAAATGCTCTCTGGTTGCAACCCCATGTCCTCCCCATGTTCTCGACTCTAAAACGAATGTTTTATTCCCGGTAGAAACCCCCTGGCATATCTCCTTTAGGTCTGTCAGTCATACTTCTTCCAGTCACTGTTAAACTCTGGGAATGAGCTGACTCATCTCACAGCTGACTCCTCCCTCCCTTTCAGGGTATTAACCCAGCTTCCTCAAACCAGCACGAGGTACAATGTAACCTGCATCACAGAATCCAGAAAGAGGCTGTTTCTCTCTTTGTGTACCAAATGAGGCCTACTCTGCAATTTTTAGCAGCAAGCAATAGTTGGACTAGAGCTTCAAGGATTCTTTTTTCAGTTGATTCCTAATTTCTCGTCTCCTTCATATGCAAAATATTTGTGAAATAGGAGTGCTTCACACTTTGTGCAGCTTTTTGCTTCCCTGCAAATCTAATGTGCTATCCGCCTTCAAGAACTTGATCTTTTAAAAAATGAAACAAAAATAAAATGAAGCAAAATAAAAAACCCAAAACTTTTTGCCTGGGCATCTTTCTTAAAATGGAGAATAAAGAGAAGAAATTCGAACTTGGAATCTCCTCAGGTTTACTATAAATTTAGCATGTGATTCTAGAGAAAAGCTAAGTACCACAGGAGCTGTGTGTGTATGTGTGTTTGTGTGTGCATTTTCATTACTGTTATTGGAGGGGGGAAGCGGGTAGGGGATGGTAACTCATTAACCTTGCTTTTGAACCAGCCATGTGTGAACCCTGAACAGTATTTTAATCCTGCTGATGAATATAAATGTTTCTTAAGATCAGCACCAATTAATTTTAGTACTTTGAGGCTAAGTTCAATATTCTTAGGGTACCCTAAACATAAGCAACCAGTTCTGCTGGAAGCCCAGATACATCAGATAGAAAAGGAAGCATTTTCCTTCCTTCCTGTTGGGACACCCTCTCCCAGGCCCTAGCCCCCGACTCCGTCCCTGCCAGACTCCTCCAGAATTGTGCTAGCAGAAATCTAACCTACCATGTTTGGCTGCCAGCCCTCCACATTCACACATCTATCAATGCACCACCAAAAGTCATCTTCTGACTCTCCTTTCCAGGCAAAAACAGGGAATCCTGAGAAAAGGGAACAAAGAGAAACCATTAAAGCCTGAAAGAAGGGCTGCCCCTAAATTTTCACAACATACTGGTTTTCCCCAATTCCAATTCTCTCTACTCCTTGGATTGGCTTTCTTCACTGATTAACACTGTCTTCAGCCCCTTCGTCCACTTCTTTGACTTTGTTGGTCATTTTGCTCTTGATATATCAAAAAGGACAAACAAAAGGGACAAGAGTATGATGGGTGCTACAAATAGGACTAAAGGGAAAAAAAGAAGAAATCAGAAATGAGGACTTCTTGATCCAGTCAAACTGGAAGTCTCACCATTTCCCAACTACACTTTGATCTTTCTTGCATCCGTACTTTGGTCATCCCACCTTCTTCATCAGGAGAACTCTCACACTCTTCTCCATCGGTTAAAATGTTGTCATAGGCCAGTTAGGTTTTATGTTCCTAACGAAGCCTGATTAACTGCAAGTGATCTCTCATGGAATCTGAACTTTTATAAGCTGCTTGCTGGTGCATTATATGTAGATTCATGATCTGTTGTGGCATTTATCCTATATGCCCTTGTATTATCATTATTTATATATGTGTCTTTTCTCCTCGATCACAATACAAGATTCTTAGGGCAAAGATATGGTCTCATTTGTTCTTATATCTCTTAAAGTAGGCCATTAAACATTTGTTGGGAAAAAAAAGAATGTATATGTACAATTCACTGGGCTATATATTTAATATTTGTGCCCTTTTATATACATATTTTATACATTAATAAAAATTTTGTAATGAATATAAATGAAAAGCAAATGAAATACTACAGTGCTAGCAAAAGGAGAGACATACAGGCACCACAGAGCTTTCCCAGCATTTCTTAAGAGCTCTGAAGCAATAAGCATTTGGTACCCTGCTCTGTACTGTGCTGCCATAGAGGGAAGGCAAGAAACTGGCAAAGTCTAAATTTCTCTCTTTCTTTTGTCCTTCCTGTTTCAGTAGCCATTGTGATCAAATATTAATCTGCCAGGTCAAGTCCTTTTTACTGCTGAAGCAGAAACACCAAACATTAAATCAGGACAAACTGCTGAAAAACCAGCAGGACCACAAAACTATGCCTGAAGCACTTTCTTTTCTAATCCATATTACCTTGGACAACAAGCAGTGTTCACTGGTGCTCTAATATTAGCAAGTCAAGGCAAAGCATTAACTAATAAGGGAATATTACACATAAGAAGATATTTGCCACCTGTAAAACAGAGTTACCTACATCTTATTTAACAAGAGAAGCACAGAGGAGAGCTAACACACAAGAATAGGGATCCGTTCCCCCAAGACAGCTCCTTTAATGTCAATCTTTCTTAAAGATTTATATTGAATCCCTGGGACGTTTTGGAGACTTACTTTAGCCAAAGACACAGAAGACAAACCAGACCTTACCACTTTCTGCTAGGGCAGCAGCCACTTCATTGAGAGTGGAATAGATGTTGCAGGCTGCCCATCGGCACTGTGCCCCCAGAGCACCCAGAGTTTCCATAAGCACCTGCATTAAAGAGAAAAGCAGGAGATGAACAAGGCTAGCCAAACAATTGGTTGAAGAAATTAAGTTTATATATTTGACAACAAGAAAGTATATTGGGGGACGCCTGGGTGGCTCAGTCGATTAAGCATCTGCCTTCAGCTCAGGTCATGATCCCAGGGTCCTGGGATCCAGTCCCGCATCAGGCTCCCCGCTCAGCGGGGAGTCTGCTTCTTCCTCTGCCTGCCGCTCCCTCTGCTTGTGTGCTCTCTCTCTCTCCCCCTGACAAATAAATAAATAAAATCTTTAAAAAAAAAAAGTATATCAGGAATAACTGAGGTTAGTCACTTTCAAATGGTGCTCTACAGAAATTCTTCAGTATTTTGAGTAGCAGGCAATGGTAGGGGTAGGCATGGGGGAAGGCTCCAGCTGAGCTCTGTTTTTTCTACCTATTTTATATATTTGGGCTTCCTTATAAGAGTTAACTAAGCCAAGGATTTTAGACCCAAAACATTTTTTAAAAACCCCCAATTTACAGTTTTGCTTCTTTTGAAGATGTAGAAAGCTGCAAGAGAAGCTCCTACCCTAACAACAAAAGCCAGATAATCTACAAAGCCATAACTTTTCTTGAGCCCATCAAAGAGCTGAGGTTGTAAAGCAACCAAGTGAACTGAACTCCAAAGTGACAAATCCCTTTTAAGGAGCGAGGGAACACAGTTTCACCTCTGACAGAGCATGGGAGGAAGATGTGGGTGCCACACATGAGGATAAGAAAAAATGAGCTAGAATTTCAACGAACTAGTAAAGGCTGAGTATTGGAAAGTATGTCAGCTTGGAATTTCTGACAGCCCTAGGCACAAGGAGATTTCAGACTCACATGCAAGCTCTTTTCCAGGGGCTTCTACCCTGTGCTCACAAGAAAGACTGGGGTAAAGGACCTGATCAGCTGTGCTCCAAGACAGGCATGAAACCTGGGCATTTTGCCACACTCTTCTCTCATAGGAAGCAAAAGCCTTAAGCTGTAGGAAGAGGAGCAGAAATTATGCCTGCCACCAGGGACCAAGCAAAGATCCACTGCTTCTGGGGAAGAGTGGAAGCAAAAACTCCCTGCTCCTTGGACAGAAGCAGGAAACCCCCCCCTGGGCCCAGGACCCTGCACTGATAGAAAGTACCAGCACACATCAGAGATACTGCAGGTTCGGTTCCAGACCACGACAATAAAGTGAATATCGCAATAAAGCAAGTCAAATGAATGCTTTGGTTTCCTAGTACATATAAGTCATGTTTCCACTATACTGTAGTCTATTAAGTATGCCATAGCACAATGTCTAAAAAAACAATGTACATGCTTTAATTTAAAAAGTACTTTGTTGCTAAAAAATGCTGTCACCTGAGCTTTCAGCAGGTCATAATCACTGATCTACAGATCACCATAACAAATAATAATTGTGAGAATTACCAAAATGTGACAGAGATATGAAGCAAGCAAATGCTGTTAGAAAAATGGTGCTGATTGACTTGCTTGATGCTTGGTTACCACAAACCTTCCTTTTGTAAAAAAAAAGAAAAAATGCAATTATCTGTGAAGTTCAATAAAACAAGGTATGACTGATAAAGATCTGTTACCTCTCCGGGAGAGGTAGGAAAATATCATCTGCACAAGACCTATCACAGACACAAGGCAAAGTTGACTGGTACAGCAAGAAGAGGCAAGAACAATGAAGAAGGCCTAGCTTCAGAGAGACCTACCTAAGACTGAGGCTGGACCAGGAGGGCCAAGAACCCCACCTGCCCTCACCATGAGCCTAGCTCTAGGAAACAAAGAGCAGCAGCCTAGTGCAGCAGGTGGGGCATGCATTTGAAAAGCGAAACGACACCCCCTTCCCCCCGACCCCCGTGGCAAGCATGTGTAGAAGCAACTGAAAGCTGAGAGTAAAGCCAGAACACTGAGGAGAGCCTTCTGGTAACCTCAAATCACAATGTAATAGCTGCCTGCTACTGGAGGGATTTGAAGCCTATGGTGCAGGGCAACAGAATTGAAATCCAGCTCAATTTATGACAATAATGGAAACTAACAAATTACCATTCATAATAAAATTTTACGACACACAAAAAGGTGGAATAAACCACCCCCTCCCCACACTGTTGTCAAGAAATAAAGTATTCAAGAGAACAAGACTCTAAGACAAACTAGATGCTTGATTAGACAGGAACTTTAAATTAGTTACAATTAAAAGGTTTACATTAGGGGTCTAGTGAAAAGATGGACAACACCCATGAACAGATAGATAATTTTAGCAGAAAGATGGAAACAATAAAAATAAGTCAAATAGAAATGTCAGAAAAATTTTTCAAAAGTATTAGAGATTATGAATTCTTTCATCAGATTCATCATCAGACTGGGCATATCTGAGGATAGAATCAGTGAACTTGAAGATAGATCAATAAAAATTACCAAATTGAAATACAGAAAGAAAAAGAGTGAGAATCAAAATCAGAACAGAGCATCCAAGATCTATGGGACATTATCAAATCTAACATACATGTAATTGGAGTCCCTGAAGGAGGAGGAGAGAAGAAGGCATAAGAAACATATGAAGAGTTAGCAGGCAATTATTTTCCAAAATAAGAAATTAAAGAGGACCCAGGAACAATGATAGTCCAATAGCAAAGAACACAGCAGTGTCCAGATCCATTAAAAGGAACCAGGCTCCTTGGAGAAAGGGCTGATTCCAGGGTTAGAGCAGAGAATGTACAAGATAAGCTTAGATAATCATATACCAGAACCAAGGAAGTGCTCAAAGAATGAAAAGGATATGTCAAAAGGAAGTCATAGAAGCAAGATGGAAGGGGGTCCCTCAGGACAAGTTTGGAATAATTTGAGCATCATGATAAATAGTGATAGTAATGGATTATAATCCATTAAATAAAATAGGAAACAATGATTCATAAAAATAAAAGTAAGTAAATAAATGAATAAATTTGAAAGCTTGATGAAGAATAGGATATTTACATAGTTTCATATTACTACCTCATGAAATACTTTTTAATTACAAAGCGGGAAAATAACTTCTACAGTGAAAAAGTCTAGCAGACACTACCTCAAGCAAAGGATCAAAATGAACATCATTTTGACAAATGATAAATCAAATCTAAATCAACATGCCAACTGATAGGATTCAATGAAAAAAATGCAGCATCATTTCTTACCAAAAACGCATGGCCTGAATTTAATAATGAGGAAGCATCAGGAAAAGCGGAATTGAGCACATTCTACAGAATAATTAATCTATAATTTTCAAAAGTGTCAAGGTCATGAAAGTCAAAGAAAGACTGATGAACTGTTCCAGACTAAAGGAGACTAAAAGGGGATGACAATTAATGGGATACATGAAGTCTGAGGATTAGATGGTAATATAAGTCAATGTTAATTTCCTGATTTTGAACAGCTGTACTGGTTGAATGAGTGAATGTTCTTGTTTGTAGAAAATATGCACTGAAGTTTTTGTGGGTGAAGGAGCATCAAGTTGGCAACTTACTCTCAAATGGCGAAGAAAAAAGTGATTGGTACTATACTTGCAACTTATCTATAAATCCGTGTTTATTTCAAATTTTAAAAATATTATTTTTTTAATTTTAATTGTTTTTTAAAGATTTTATTTACTTGAGAGAGAGAGAGAGAGTATATGGGAGAGGGGGAGAGAGAAGGAGGCTCCCCGCTGAGCAGGGAGCCCAACTGGGGCTCAATCCCAGGACCCTGGGATCATGACCTAAGCCAAAGGCAGACACTTAACTGAGCCACCCAGGTGCCCCTAAAAATTATTTAAAAAAATTTATTCCACCGATTTGATCCTTACTTTTTTTTTTTTTCAGATTTTTATTTATTTGGCAGAGAGCAGGAGAGAGAGTGAGAAAAAGCACAAGCAGGGGGAGCAGCAGAGGAAGAGGGAGAAGCAGACTCCCTGCTGAGCAGGGAGCCCAACATGGGGCTCGATTCCAGGACCCTGGGGATCATGACTTGAGCCAAAGGCAGACGCTTAACTGACTGAGCCGCCCAGGTACCCCCAGAACCTTTTTTTTTTTAAGATTTTATTTATTTATTTGACAGAGACACAGCGAGAGAGGGAACACAAGCAGGGGGAGTGGGAAAGGGAGAGGCAGACTTCCCGCAGAGCAGGGAGCCCGATGTGGGGCTCGATCCCAGGACCCTAGGATCATGACCCGAGCCGAAGGCAGACGCTTAACAACTGCGCCACCCAGGCGCCCAGTAGTTAACTCTTGGGTACTTGTACTTTTCATGTTGTAAAACTTCTATTTTCTAATATATCTATGCTAAATAAAAATTCCAATTATGTTCTAATTAAAAAAAAAAAAAACTTGCAAACAACTCCACTAATTTAGGCTAACCCCCTAAAGTAATTTGTCCAAGGCCACACAGTAAGTTAATAGCAGAACTACTCAGATGTCTTAATATCCAGTCCGTACTACCTTTCAATACTTGATCCCATTTTTTCCCCTCTCATTTTATTTTTCACCTCAAAGAATTTCTGAATTCCTATAGCTAGGATTCTTGAATTTGTCAAACAAAAGAGGGATACTGAGACTTACCTACAGAGCAATATAAATTAACTAGAAGAGAAAGGTGATTGGGCCCAAGAATACAACAACTGTTCAAAGATTTCTAAGCCAAGACTGCTGGCTGTTAGGGCTCAAGCAGGAGTGAAGGCAGGCAGGTAGGAGTGGAAGGAGGACAGAGCTTAGAAGCTGGTTTAACCTGACTTTCAATCATCACTGTTTAGAGAGAGTAACAAAGGAATCTGGTTATTAGAAGGAACTATGGAAACACGCCTAAAAAATATAAATAGATCCAAGTCAATTAGAAACATGGATGGGAAACCATTAACTATGATAGCTGCTTCTGGAACATGGGATTATAGGAGACTGCCTTTTATGCTAATGATTGGGTAATGATTGAGTATTATAAAATGAATATGAACCACTTTTGTAATCAGAAAAAGAAAATCAAGATTAAAAACAAAGCAAAAGACTGCGGCGCGAAGAACCATGAGCAGCAAAGTCTCCCGCCACACCCTGTACGAGGCAATGCGGGAAGTCCTGCACGGGAACCAGCGCAAGCGCCGGAAGTTTTTGGAGACGGTGGAGCTGCAGATCAGTCTGAAGAACTATGACCGTCAGAAGGACAAACGCTTCTCGGGCACCATCAGGCTTAAGTCCACTCCCCGCCCCAAGTTCTCCGTATGTGTTTTGGGGGATCAGCAGCACTGTGATGAGGCCAAGGCAGTGGATATTCCCCACATGGACATTGAGGCACTGAAGAAACTCAACAAGAATAAGAAATTAGTTAAGAAGTTGGCCAAGAAGTATGATGCCTTTTTGGCCTCAGCATCTCTGATCAAGCAGATTCCACAAATCCTGGGCCCAGGCCTGAATAAGGCTGGCAAGTTCCCTTCCTTGCTGACCCACAATGAAAACATGGTGGCCAAAGTGGATGAAGTGAAGTCCACCATCAAATTCCAGATGAAGAAGGTGCTGTGTCTGGCAGTGGCTGTTGGCCATGTGAAGATGACAGATGACGAGCTTGTGTACAACATCCACTTAGCAGTCAATTTCCTGGTGTCTTTGCTCAAGAAGAATTGGCAGAACATCCGGGCTTTATACATCAAGAGCACCATGGGCAAGCCCCAGCGCCTGTACTAAGGCACAGTTCAATAAATCCTAGTGCTACCCTTAAAAAACAAAACAAAACAAAACAAAAAAAACAAAGCAAAATTCCTTTGTAATTATTTTTTTAAAGGAAAAAGAAAAAACGTGGGGGAGGAAACAACAAAATAATATTAAAATTGGTAAACTAATTTTGATTACTCCCTTCAAGAGAAAATGAAAGGGAACTTGAAAGGTGGTAATGTTTGGTGAGCCAGGGGGTAAAAAAGAAACTAGATACAATTTAGCAACATGAGACAGTACAGAAGCACTTACTATTTTAAGCCACCACACTTAAGTCGCATGTCCCTGACTGGGGAAGCCCAAAAAAGATTCCAAGAGAGTTTCTGCCTCGGTCCATTAGTCTGTAGCTCCAAAAAGAGACAGCTTTTCAATTTATTATATTAATTTTGGGCAGTCGAGGTATTTTTTTCCCTTAGAGAACACGTAATCCGGAAGTCTCATGGTAAAGATGTTAACAGTAGCTGTCTGGGTCTTAAGGGCTCTCTGCTGTACTTAGTCAGGAATGCGGCCATATAAATAAGTGTTATGCTTCAGGAGATAATCTTCTGAAAGTTGATCTAACCATACAGATGACCTGAGTCTTATAAATCACACAAAAGATTTCAGACCAATTCTCAATACATCAATTTCCTGTAGTGGTCTCATAATGGTTGTCAATTCAATATCTCTTACATCTTTGATGATGGCTCTAAGTCAGTGGTTCTCAACAGAGGAGCTCTGGAAAACTGCGGGGGCATTTTTGGTTGTCACAGTAATTGGGAGGGGAATGCTCTTGGCATTTAGTGATCAGGACCAAAGGTTTTGACATTTTGAAAGTATGGGACAGTCTCTTACAACAAAAACCACGCCACATTTAATACAGTTTTCAAATGTTCAAATGTTCACATGTGTGAGAAACCTATTTATAATGATCTAAGTTTAGAACCTTATTCTACTTTACATGTTAACAAAAAATATTTTTGTAGTTTTAATACAAAATAGTAACTTTTCCAGGAATGCAACGTGTGTAAATTAACAGAAAACACATACTCTTTGCTGTTTAGAAATTTAAAAAGTTGTTTATAGTTTATTGTAATATGATTCAGAAAATCATATAATTTGGCAATGCCACTCTGATGCTCTAGAACCAATAACACATTTCTATCTACATTTGTGGCATTCTCATTCAACTAATGTTATGAGGAAGTACAAATACCTGAGTATTTCACTATGCTTATGCCCAAGCATTTACATATTGAAACACACATTATTTCATTACAGATCGAGTCCCGCATCGGGCTCCCTGCTCAGCAGGGAGTCTGCTTCTCCCTCTGACCCTACCCCCCTCTCATGCTCTCTCTCTCTATCTCATTCTCTCTCTCAAATAAATAAATAAAAAATCTTTAAAAAAAAATATGTACCGAGGTATGTTACATTTGAATTTCATTCTAAGATAATATGGGGCATTGCAAAAATATTTTTTATAAAAAGGAGACACTGAATCTGATAGGGGTGAGAATCACTATTCTAAATCAATCATGGTAACACCAGTCCTCTCAGCAGGACTGGTGGGCCATGGGCATGTGACCCAGTTCAACGACACATGATGGAATATCCTGGAGGACTTCTGGGAAAGGTTTTCTTGCTCTTGGGGGAGAGGAAGAAATGATCCTTACTTTTCACATCAATTTGTGATGGCTCAAAGAGCTGTAATCATCTTGCTATGAACCTGAGGATGAAGTAAGCAAGTGACAAGGCAGCTCCAAGAAAATCACAGACAGATGAAATTAGAGCCCTGAGATCCCGCATCTGAAGTCCACCTTACCTATGGACTCCTAGCTATGTAATATAATAAATCCCTTTATGTATGAGCCAGGTTGGATCAGGTTTTCTCTCACTTGCAGCTGAAAGCAGCCGAAGAGAGCTGCCTTATAGAAATGACACTGGAAGGGAAGATAAGGGGAAGGCTGTGCAGCACAGAGAAAGCATAAACTTGGGACTCAGATATATTGAAGTTCAAATCTGGATTCTATGACTTTACTAGCTATATAACCTTGGACAAACTACTTAAACACTTGGAGCCTCAGCTTCCTCGTTTGTAAAATAGAAACAGGAATACCTGCTTTACCTGGCCATTAGGAGGATTAATGAACTAACACTTGCTCTTAACCTGCTGCTTGGCAGGTAGCAAACACTCAATAGCTGGTGGCTATTACTGACTGTTATTATGTGGAGAAGGAAAAAGGACTCACAGCAGTCTGGGCAGTGATGTGTGTGCAACCCACAATTTTGGCTCCAGCCAAAGGTTTTTCTCCTTGAGCTCTCTTCCTCAAAGCCATCAGTGCAGGCATTTCTGAAAAGGCACAATACATACACAGCACTATTAGAGAGGAGGGAATGAGAGAGAAAGAACAAACAGAAGAACTTCTTCTCTTGAGAGAAGACTCTTCCCCTGATCAGGTTCTTTGTTAGATTGGGCTTCTCAAGGGATCAAGACATTGAACCTGATTTTTCATTCTAAGAGACTTTTAGAGGCAAATGTTCCAGAGTTCGGATGCCCTGTATCCCAGTCCTTACCCACTCTCTTTCCCTTTTCCTGGTATAGGAGTTCCTTCTAGACCCACCAGAGTTCACTACTCCCTCCCTACAGTGTTTCCTAAGTTCAGATTTCTGTTGTATTAAGTATTCTGTAAAACCACACTTAAATTTCACCAGCTACTAGACCCCAGGACATAAAAAGAGATTAACATGGACAAAAAGACAGAGGCAACTTGAGAAGGAAAAAGTGCTGGCTTTCTTTACCTTGTTCAGCAATTTCAATTTCTCTTCGTCCAAACTCCGCCTGTTTGATGTTCTTGACACAGAAGTCACTGCTCCCCTTAGAATTCTTTTGCTGCTTATCCCTGGGAGAGGTCTCATCATCAGAGCTGTCTGTATAGGAAGCCGCTGAAATGACACCATAAAAAACCCTCAGGGGAAAAAATGGCTTCCTCTAAAATACCAAACCATGGAGTGACCTGAGGCTTCTCTGGTCATCCACCACCACACAGACATACACTTAAATGGTAGGCACCTAAAATGTCATCAGGGAGCTGGCTCAATCACCTCCTGTGGAAAGTGCTAGCCATAGGTCAGAAAGAGGAAGTGGAGAAAGGTTGCCAAAGACAATACCCCTGGATAGCATTAACTTGGAATCTGGGGCTAACTATCTTCAGAACATGAGTGCTCCTTGAATATGAAAAAAGAGAGACGTTACACCATGGTAGCAATAGGTTAACGTTCTTCGTGCGAGGTCATGGTCATTAACCTATGGGTTTCTCGGATCCAAGCTACCCTTCTTTGCTGCTTAGATGCCTGTTGTAATTTGTGTTTTAGTACAATAACTGAACAGATAAGGCCTAGTGAACAAGAAGACCATGGGAAAGTAATTAAGAACCACACAAAAAGTGTTTGTCTGCTGTAACAGAGCTTTCTTTTTAAGACTGGCTCTGATGAGGCTGAACTACGCCTGCAGACCCAATTAGATATTGACAATGAAGTATTCAGTGTGCTCTCCCTTCTTGCTGGCCTCAGTGGGTCCGGCAATAGGCATTTTAGGTTCCCAAAGAAGTGGATAAATCCTTCTTTAGTATACTAAAATGTTCTGATGATTAATCCATTTAGCAATATATGCTAGAAGGTGGAAGGTCTCAGATTTTGATTGTGGCTAACAGGCAACTTCTACTCACACGTTTAGCTGAGGTCTTTCCAGTCGTCATACAATTCTGTAGTTGCTAATCATTTGCTGGATGATTTAATTTCCCTCCATGATTTATGTTTAAGTTTCAGAGGATAGTTTCTTCCTAAGTAGTCCTCAAGGTTTGTTGTGGGTTTTTTTGTTTTATTTTTTGTTTGTTTTTGTATTTTTGAGGGGGAGGGGAGGTTGGGGGATATAAAGCTCTGTCTATAAGGCATTACATATCTCTCAATGGGATAAGAAGTACTTCCATCACTTTCAAGGGGAAAAGCTGCAAACATTCAGAGCTCTTAAGGTCTATGGTGCTCTGATCTACTTACATCCAGAGAATTAAGGCATTTCTGGGATTTCTTAGCAAAGGATCTATATCTGGGAGGGCTGTAAAAGGCAAGTCTGACCTTGCCCAGTTAATCGGGCATGGCACTACGAAATGTTTAGGCAGCAGGGGCTCGAGTGTCTCTCTTGGAGCTGGAAAACTGCCCTGGAGCAAAGTCCTAACACGAGGCAACAAGAATGAACACAGGCACCAAGGGAGGTGAGGGAATTAGTAAATCCCCAAAAGGACTTTTGTTCTTGAAAGGAACTAATCTGTATAAAAAGTCTGTGGTTCTCCCTCCTAGGGTGAGCAAGAGTTCAAAGTACTTTGGCAACAGAGCCCAGAAACCGCTTCCCCGGGCAGTCATCTATTTCACTCATCAATACTCAGAAATAGCTTATGTGTTGGAGGCTTAGGGGAACCATGCTTCTACCAACTGAGGGAAGAAAGATAATGGCCATCCCTAATCTTGATCATAATTTACAGCATAATTACTTTTGAAGAAAGTGTTTACATTCAGAATACCCCAAAATTTCAAATCCTTTCTTAGAGGCATGATGATTTCTATGTTCTCCAATGGCTATTTAAATAGAGTGGTTATGTGTTCTGGAGTCAGACAGACTTTGAAATCTCAGTCTCTGTTTCTGGGTATATAAAAGGTGGTCCAGAACCTGATTAATAGAATTATTAATTTGTTCATGAATCCAGTCATTCAGACATTCAGTTGTTCATTCAATAAATTTTTATTTTGTGTCTACTGTATACCAGGCAGAGTGTTAAGTGCTGGGTATACAGAACAAATATGGATTGTCTTTATCTTCATGGAGTTTTCAGTCTAATAGGTAAGTCAGACAGGAAATAACTAATTACAAAATTAATTGGGGTTTTTCTTTTCCTAGGGTTGTGCTACAAAGCTGACTGTATAATAGGGAGACATAACTTTCAGAGTCAAGTTGTTGAGAAGATTGAATAAGATAATGTAAGTATAGTGCTCAGTGCAATGCTTGGTATAAAGTAATTAAGCACTCAATAAATGACACCTGATATTATTGTTGGCTTTTGCAAATATTTTTAATTCGATACCAGATATAACATTTTTAAAGGTTCTTACTCAGCTTCAGGATTTTGAATGGGAAAGGAATGACATGCATACAATATTATTTAGCAGTTTCTTTTTCTTCTACCTCCGTCATCTACTAATCTAACCAAGCAGCAGGTGGCTGGTTGGCAATGATGAAAAAGGTTGAGACTGGAGTCCTAACTCTACCCAGAATAGCATTCCTCTCCTATGCCTCTCTAGCTTCTAAGGATGAGTCAGGGTAAAAAAACCACACAAACAACAACAACAACAACAACAACAACAAAAATAACCCCCCAAAATTTCCTCTTAGGAGAAGTACTCCAATTTTTGGCTTGAGTTGTTTTCTTCTCTCTCAAGAAGAAATTATTATACCACCTCCCTACTCTAAAAAAACTCCCCAAATACAGTATTTTACTTTTTTCGTAGTAGTCAACTGGTTATAGTTAGTTCAATCAGTGTTTTTATTTGAGCCACAATGGATTTGTTTTCAGAGTCCTTTGTGCAGACCTGTTATCAGGTGAGAAACAAAAGTATCAGTTGTCTAGATTGTACTAACATGTGAATGTAAATGGCTGACAGACCCAGACCAATACAAGTGCTTTTTCTGCAAAGCACAGTGGAAAGATTATTCCTGAACTAGCATGACATTTGTTTTTTGAATCCACACTTATTTCTGTCACTATATTTAAAGTAGCACATTCATGGGGTGCCTGGGTGGCTCAGTCGTTAAGGGTCTGCCTTCGGCTCAGGTCATGATCCCAGAGTCCTGGGATGGAGCCCCGCATTGGGCTCCTTGCTCATCAGGAAGCCTGCTTCTCCTTCTCCCACTCCCCCTGTTTGTGTTCCCTCTCTCACTGTGTCTCTCTCTGTCAAATAAATAAAATCTTAAAAAAAAAAAAAAAGCAGCACATTCATGAAAATATTTGAGATAGCATCAAAGGTTTTTTCCTAAGAAAATTTAGAGAAACCCAACACATATGTATATACATGCTTGCGTAGTTTCTTTTTTTTTTTAGATTTTATTTATTTATATGACAGAGAGACACAGCGAGAGAGGGAACACAAGCAGGGGGAGTGGGAGAGGGAGAAGCAGGCTTTCCGCGGAGCAGGGAGCCCGATGCGGGGCTCGATGCAGGGCTCAATGCAGGGCTCGATCCCAGGACCCTGGGATCATGACCCGAGCCGAAGGCAGACGCCTAACGACTGAGCCACCCAGGCGCCCCATGTTTGCATAGTTTCTGAAATGTTTACAGTTGTCACACTCTGAAGCCCAGAGCTATAATTCAATTAAAAATGAACAACTGATAAGGCAATAACCAACTGAAGTAGAGCCTGAGCTCTAGCTTTACCTCTAATTGGTTGTGACCAATTTTCAATTTATCCAACTGTAAAATAGGGAGTATAACGGATCCTCTCTCTCCTTCCCCTAACTACCACCAGAAAAATCTCATGAATAAATGAGAGTACAAAAAGCGTCCAATTTCTAGGCAGAAAAGTAACATAAAGCACAATATAACTTTACCATGGAGTGTTCTCTTGTTTCATGATAACCCAGAATCAAAATATAACTCTTGAATCACTAATCCATAATCTATCCCATAGAACATGCATACATATGTTCTATGGCTCAAGCTTAATTAAGCCTTACCTCCTAGCAGCTATAATAATATTGTGGGTTATTGCTAGGAGAAGAAGCAGTCAGACTCCCGGTTGAATTAGTCCTATTAGACTATTTTAAGTCAGATAATTCCTCTTAGGCCCAATCTATTCATTTGGCAATGGAAATAACAGTAGGGACCTGTGTGTCAATGTGCAGCAGATTTCATTGATGAATAATGCTCTAGAAATACATGAAAAGCTATGTTAGCAATCAAAATACGAACAAACAAAACTTTATTTGGAAAAATCTGAAAATACTTTATAAGTTTTATAAGAACCAATTATGAACTAAGGGACTTCAGCCTTCCTTTCTTATCTTTAACCAATGAACTCACTGCAAGGCAGCTTTTTCAGAAATATATCACTGAGCATGATTTGACTTTGAAGAAGTCTCTTCATTTGTTTTTATGAGGTTCTGTGCTTAAGAAAAGAGTTTTTAGAAGTTTGTTTCTTATAAACAATTTCAGGAACAATGAAGGAATTTTAAGAATTAATGTAGCCCTTTTCAACCTGGATTGCAAAGTCCTAATGTCTTGAAGCATCCATAGAATATATCAATTAACTTCTCTCCTATCCATCTGGAAGGGTACTAGTTATGAACCATCCTTCGGAGAACTGAGAAAACAGTATCTCCAATTCTTTTCTGTGTTCTGTGATTCTGACGAGGAACCCTGGTTGACAAAGGTTGGTAGAGGCTCCGAAATGAAAGGTGCTGAGCAAAACTTAGCACTAGTATCTTTAGGCAGGGAAAATAGGCCATAGACTACCCAAATCTCCAGGTAACTTCAGCAAAACAAACACTCTGGATAGGGAGGTATCTTTTTTTGAAATGTCATAAACATTCTTCTAGCTGTTCACATACATTATATCAGAGACCTCAACAAGATATAAAGTATAGGGCTCTGGACACCTTTCACCAATATTTACTTATCAAGCGCCTTTTATGGGTCAAGCATTTCTAAATGCTGGGAATATAACAGTACAAAACAAACAAATCTCTGTTCTCATGGATCTCTTATTCAAGTAAGGGGAGAAACAATAATAAATTAGTAAAATACATAGTATGTTGTATGATGATAAGTGCCATGGAGAAAAATAAAGGAGGAAACTTTGATAGGGAACGTTGGGTAGGGTATTCGTACAATTTTGAGAATAGCCGGGACTGGCCTCAATGAGAACGTCATCTTTGGTTAAGACCTGAGGAGCAGGATACCCAGCCAGGGTATCTCAGAGCACTCCAGGTGAAGGAAATAGCAAATGCAAAGAACTTAAAGCAGGAGGGTGCCTGGCATGTTTTGAAATAACAGAACAGCAGTAAGAAGCCTAGTATGGATGGAGTGAAATGTCTAGCTGGAAGAGGAGGAAAGTTTGGGAATGTAACAGTGTGATTAGAAATGTAATGGGATGGTACAGGGCTGTGTAGGCCATTTTTTTTTTTTTAAAGATTTTTTA
>NW_027397074.1:68592346-68653962 GCF_003265705.2 Callorhinus ursinus | reverse complement strand
CTCCCTGCTCAGCGGGGAGTCTGCTTCTCCCTCTGACCCTCTTCCCTCTCGTGCTCTCTAGCTCTCATTCTCTCTCTCTCAAATAAATAGATAAAAAAAAAAAAAAGAACTTTAGCCTTTACTCCAAGTGAGATTGGGAAGCATTGGAGGGTTTGGAGGGGAGAACTGATAAGCCCTGACTTATTTCAAGAGAATGAATCTGGCTGTAGTGCTGTGAATAAACTGAAGAGGGGCAAGCTTTCAACTCACGAGCTCAGTTTTTAAGACATGGGAGATGTCTATAAAACATCCAAGTGAAAGGACCGAGCAGGCAGTTGGATATATGGATCTAGTGTGTAGGGGAGAGATTTGAGGTGGAGGTAAAAGCTGAGACTCAAATGTCAACACATAGTATTTAAAACTATGAGGCTGCATGTACTCATGTGCGGAGAGTATAAACAGAGAGGAGAACCAAGGATCAGTCTTGGGGCTCTCCAATGCTACTTTCTGTAGTCAAATGATAATGTATGCTGAAAATGGGTTCCAAGCTTTTGACATGCATCTGCATATCTTCCTGTATTTAGAAAGCTGCAAGTCAGTTCTGTATTCCTGGCTTTTCATTTGATAGATATGGAGCATTTTCTGTATGACTCATGTTAACTTCTCATTGTGAACATTGTGAACTTCTCATTGCAGCTCTCTTATGAACATCACAGGCTGCAAGTTTTCCAAGATCACACAAACAAATCACACATGGATCAAAGCCTAGAAAGTAGGTCTCTCCTAACTCCCACTCCAGGGCTTGCCCATTGTTCATGTGAAAAAAACAAAAACAAAAACAAAACGAGGTAACAGTGTATATGAAACAGCTTCAAAAGAAGCAAACATCAGGGCGCCTGGGTGGCTCAGTCAGTTAAGCATCTGGCTCTTGATTTCAGCTCAGGTCATGATCTCGGGGTCACAGGGATCGGGCCCTGTGCTCAGCAGGGAGTCTGCTTGAGATTCTCTCTCCTTCCTCTGCCCCCCTTCCCCCCCCACTCTCTTTCTCTCTCTCTCTCTAAAATAAATAAATAAATTTTAAAAAAAAGAAGCAAACATCATCTTAGGTTTCATTTTAAAAGCACTGAGTTTATAGAAATAACACTTCCTATAGATTATTTCAGACCATAAGTGGAATATTACAGCTATAGACATATTTTTAAAAGGACACCTAATCTGGAATTTATCCAAATGAGGATAACCAGGACAGTGGGATGCCATGAAAATGGTGATTTTTTAATTTCTATGTAAAATCATTAAATTCCAGGGATTATATGAGAGCTTATCACAGCTAAATAACCAGATAAAGCAAGAATCACCCTATCATCTAGAATGCTCCCAAAGAAACCAGATGGCCATTTGTCAGGGATGCCAACAAGGTAATTCTAGCATCCAGTGGGAAGCCGAATAATTGATTTTAAGTTATTTTCTATTTCCAGAATGGTTTGACTCCATGCTCTTGAACTTAATATCCTTAAATGGATATAGACGGTTGACAATTTTTTACTATAAAAATGGCAACTTCATATAGCTCAACCTAAAAGGTCCAAGTTTTCTAGGGTGACATCAGTCAATACCACTCACCAATGAACTACAGTAAGCAAATATGCATTCACTTAGAAACAAGGGCATCAGTCACACTTTCTAGGTAAATAAATATTTTATAAGTACCCTCCTGGCAATATAAAGGTTCAGTAGGAAGGCAGGCATTGGTTTTCTCTGCAGGAACACAACTGGAAATGTAGATCTAGTGTGAAGGGAGAAGACTGAGCTGGCGTTAAAACTTAGTATAGTTACTGTTTAGTATCAATCTTTAAATAATACCTACAAACTCACAGTCTAAAATGTTACACACCATTTTATAATTCACATTTTCACAATTATTATGGCTTCCAGAGTTATATTAATTGGTTCATGAATTCTCAACACTGGTTATTTCAGCAGAATAAGATAGGTACCCAATTTTTACACATAGCTTTACCCAAAATCCATAGGGATTTACATCATTCTGTTATAGGGGTAAGGGAGAGTAAAAAGAGAAATGTAATAAGTGTAAATAATAATCCACCCAACCTAAAAGTTATAGCTTCCCAAACAAGCTTTCTACAGCTTTATATAACAAATACTACTTTCCTATTTGTGTGAAGAACAAACAAAATTTCAGGTCACGATGAAAAATTTCTGAAGAATATTACTATTTATAATGTGAAGAGATAACTAGGGCAAACATTCAGCTTCCTATTATATTCCAACATAAGAGCAAAATAAAATAGCTCCATATTAGATCAGATACATAGTAGGCATTGCTGCACAAATGGCCAATGCCTTTAAGGGGTCCTATGTGGTAATAGCTCATCTGGCATTAATGATAGCTTCAGAGCCCATGTATTTGAATTAATGACACTACAAAGGAAGGAAGGAGTAACAAGCAATACAATGTCACAGCTTAGAAGAGAAAGCAAAGGGCTCACTGGAACTAGGACCCACATGAATGTTTCCATTTTTTCTTGACGCAATTAAGGTTTCCCTATTAATCTGCAAGTTCTGGAGGAATGGGAAACTCCTCTTTTATTTTCAAAGAATGGAAAACAACGTAAGTCTTTATACACGCTGTTCAATGAACATCATCAATAAGCTACATACGCCCACCCTCTGAATAAATGAGAAATCAGATTTGTTAATCACCCTCTTCTGCCTTTATTGGAAGAATTAGGCTTCTTCCGGTATTCCAGTATTAGGTTCTACTCCGAATCCTCAAGGAATCCAAAGATTCCATCTAGAATTTTGGTCTAAATTTTGACTGAGAATCAAAGTGTCTTTTTCAAAACACAGGTTTGATGGTGCTTAAATAGGAGAGTCCACTGATCACACTTAATTAGCCTCCGCAGGTGGGTCCATAGCGCTCAGCACTCACCTGAGCTGTAGCTGTCAGTAGATGACTGAGAAATGGAACGAGACAGAGAGCGACGTCCAATTTTGGTGGGGCGTTTGTTGAATTCTTGCTTCTGGTCAGCAAATTGGATCTGCTAAGAAAAAGTACTCTAGTTATATAAAGGAAAACAATCTTCATTTTGTGACAGCAGCTGAAGGCTTGCATTATAGGATCTTAACCTTCCTTTGCAGTTGATCTGATTGTACCTACCCATATTTGGAATGTTAAGACTTTTTGGAGAGAATGATTTTTCATTCTTTACACATTATATTTCTATCAAATTTAAATCTTTAATCAACTCTATGGCTATATAACTTTTACAATAGAATTGTGACAAAAAAAGGAGAATGGGATGTTCTGGTTAAAATGAATTTTTAGAAAGTTGAGTCATATTCCTTTCTATAGTTTTGCTGAAAATTAAAGCTGGAAAGAATCTTTGAGACTATTTATTCTAATATTCACATATCTAGATGAGAAAACTGCAAAGTACAGAAAGGTAAAGTGACTTGTCTTCAGATTTTAAAATTCTCAGGAAATGGGACAGTTATAATGAAAAAAAAAATAGGCTTTCCACTCAGAACTTTCTGAAACTGCATTCAAATCCTATGCCACTCATTAGCTATGTGATGTTGGTTGAGTTGCTTTTGTGACCCTCACTTTCTCATAAATACAGCAAAGACAAAAGTATTTACCTCACAAGTTTTAGAGAGGGTTAAATGAAACAATACATGTAAACTGTGAAACATAGCGTAGATTCAATAAATCCACTCCCGACTCCCACTCCTACTACAGTTCACTGTTCCTATAGTAAACATTAATTTATTATTTTTAATGTTTGGTATCATAAAACACCTAAAAATCACAAGACTGATCACCTGTTAACTTGAACATAACAGATGTAGAAGGAGTAGATAGAGTACTGGACTATGTATAGACAGCAATACTATGGAGGTTGCATTTTGGACCAATATCTGATGATTTTCTTATAATTTTATCTCTTTCTCCTACTGTTGGAGGTTCCAGCATTTTACAAATCAAAGCTCATACAATTTATTCAACAAATGACATTTTTTTCTTTCTCTCTAGCTGAATGTATAATTGCTTCGATTATTCCAGATCCCAGGTGGCATGGAAGCAGGAAAGATCAAAGACCTGACAACTACCTCTCATGATAAAAAGATGGTTTCTTGGTGGGCAAAACACACAGCCTACCAGAATGAAAGCAGCAACTGACGGCAGTTAGAGGCAACTACTGAGTCATTTGAATATTGAGAAGAGGAGACTAATGCCCAACTGCATTAGCTTAGCATGCCTTTTAGGGGAATTCATAGCATTTTCATAGCTATAACAACAAATGAAGCCTGTGTTAGTACGTTAGGGTTTGCAAATTGTTTTCAGTAATAGGAAAATTCACTGGATCAGAAGCTCTTTGCAAAGTAAAAAATTGGCAAAATTGACTATTTTGCTAAAGTAGCAATTTATTTCAAAAAGATCCAGTGCTCTTTCTATGCACTCCCATGGGATATACATGAACTTCCATGTCCTTCTCCTAGCACAGCACTTATCACACTGAATAGAAGTATCTATCTGTATCCTTCATAAAGGCAGGACCTGTGCAACTTATTCACCCTTATATCCTCAGGCACAAATGCCTGACACACCGTAGGCAATGATATGCTGAAACAATGAATGTGAAGTAGCCTATTCTAGCTTCACTGTCTGTTCTTGGTTGAATATTAAGGAAATATGGTAAGCATAAGCCAAATCTAAAGCTAAAAGAATTTTCAGGGCAAAAAAAGCTAAGCAGGGGAAGGTGGGTGAGAAGATGGGGAGGGGAATAGCAGTCAAGCTGAAAACTCTGGCTTTATTTCACCACCACTGTTCAAGACAATGATTTTTTTTTTTTTCCTAGAGGCCCATCTAGGAAAAGGAGCAGTAATTGACTTTCCAAAGACCAGGATGAGTCACTAACTTCAGCAGTGCCTCCTTTGAAAAAAAAAAGTAATAGATAAACCCTGCCTCAGATATGCAGCACCCCCCCCACCCACACACCACTAGAGGGGGCCAGCCACTCCGCTTCTCTAGATGTGTAGGATCAGGAGTGGGTGGGTGCACATCACTTTACCCCAATCACACAAAACCGTGTAGCTATCTGGCTGCTCATCTTCTCAATCCAGTTTCCCTAAACTGAGCTCTCTTTTCTCTAGTTTTCTCCATTTACAGTAATTCCTCCCGTCAAGTCTTTTGGCACTAAAGAAGACTAGGCTATGCGGGCTTTCTCCACTCAGAAACATAGGGTTCTAAGTCTTGTTTACTCATTAGACACTGACCTCAAATTTAAGATAGAAGAATATTAGAGACTAACCACTTATACAGAATTAGTTATATACACTTTTCCCAAGAAATAAATGTTTATCTTTTACTGACCAGAGCACATGGCTTAAGTAGGTCCTCTCTGTACCCAATTCTCAATTCGCCTTAAATGCATTACATTCTTCACCCCATAATACAGTCATCTACCCACCCCAGGGGGGGTACTCTGGTACATTCTACCCCTGTCTTTTCCACCTTGTATGAAATCAGAGTCCTTTAAGGTAACCCTCCTTTACCATTTCAGAGAGAACTGCCTAATTCCAACAGGCAAGGGAGGGAAAGAGACTGTTAGGAGAGGGGGCAGCTCACCTTATGCTGGAAGCAGGGACGAAAGCAGCAAAGGAGGGAAAAAAGCAGCGGGCCTATTACACTAACGGCTATCGCGGCAGCAAGCCTGGTTAAATAAGAGCTTAGCCTCACCTGGGCTTTAATCCCAGAGTTGCCACTGACAATGTATTTCTTCTTGCTGCCCAGCATAGTGACATTACCAGCCCTACAGCCACCTCTCCAGTCCAGGGACCCTTGTGGCTAGGCCTTTAAACTTTCCTCATCAGCAATTCTGTTGGCTCTGGTTCCAGCTAGCTTTTTTGGGGGGGGGGGGCTGCCCTTCCCTGGAATCCCTGAAGCAGCTCCAACAACCCCTCCAGCAGTAGAGCCCAATTTAATAAGGCATTTCTGTTAGTGGCTCATCAACCATTCCTAATTCTGGTAGCTGTTTTGCTTTTATTTTTTTTTTCCTAAACACCTAATTACACGGATCCTCTGACCTCTAAACCTTAACAAGTCCCTTGACAAGGCCCAACTTGCATGCGCATAACAATAGCTTATTTATATAACCCGCGCACTTTTTTGCCTGCTATAATTAACTTGCTAATTAGGTTCTTTTTTAACCTTACCTCCTCCTTTTCCATGTCAGATGATTTTAGTTAACCTAGTCTCATTAGAAAAAAATTAACTACAGAGTCACTAAAACAATGAGGGAATTTATTAAGAAGGTAAAAAAATGGTGCCAAATGCTGAGGCAGCCTATGTTCTTGGGTTCATCAGGCTGAGGACACTGGTTTTAGCTTTGTCACCAAGGAAATCAACTTTCTCAGCCTGTTGCTTTAAACTGTGCATCTTTTACATAGGTTTTGACATATGGTTCCTAGTCCCATCTCAAGATTGTTGCTGATTAGGTGGTGAGTGACTGTTTTTTTCCAAAGTTTTTCAAAAACTGTGTGTTTCGTGGGAAGTGTGACTACAAAGGAGAACTTCCTATTTCCTCAGAGTCCCCAGAATCACAATGACCTTGTTACATATCAGATAAAGGGTCAAATGAAAGGTCAAAGAATCACATTATTTATTTGTGGATTTCTGGAAGGGACCCAGTGAATAGGAAAGCTACATTCGACCGTATGTTACCGAGACAGGGGTGGGAATGTGATTTGAATTCTTCCTTTAAAAAAGAGAGACTGCTTGTTGAGCACAAGAAAGAACATAAAATGGTGGATTTTTTTTTTTAGGGTAATCTTTATTTTGAGAGAAAAGATCTCTGGAAGAATGGAATAAAGGGAGGAGGGCTGATATTTATTAAGTTCCTACTGTGTATGCATAGCCCTGCATATATGTTACTTCTATTAATCAGTACAAGAATCTTACAAAGCAGGCATCTTATCCCCATCTGACAAATTAGGGAAGGGCAGCCCTGAGAGAACAAATTATTTGCTGGAGGTCTCACGGCAAGTCAGTGATGGGACTGCAACAGGAGCCTGTGTTTATGACAGAGCTAAAGTTCCTTCTACTACACCACACCTTATATTAATCAGAAGATGAAAAAGTCCCCTGGTCCTAATCCTAGGTACACTAGCCCCATCCCATTCCCCTTAATTTATCCTTAAACTTATTTGATTTAAAATTACACTTTAAAAAATAATAATAAATAAAATTACGCTTTAAATTTACTTTTTTATCAGATTGGATCTCAGAAATGATATCAGCCCAGATGATCTTGAGGCTCTGATCAAACAATTCTGAAATGGCTACTCATAGAATTTGAAATCTTACAGCTCTTACTTACTTACTTACTTATTTATTTATTTGACAGAGAGAGGGAGAGAGCACAAGCAGGGGGAACAGCAGGCAGAGGGAGAGGGAGAAGCAGGCTCTCCCCTGAGCAAGGAGCCCCACGCTGGGCTCAAACCCAGGACCCTGGGATCATGACCTGAGCTGAAGGCAGACACTTAACCATCTGAGCCACCCAGGTGCCCCTCTAACAGCTCTTTAATTGGCAAATTTGCCCAATGTCACTACCAAAAATTAAAACAGAAATTAACTGAACTCAAATATGATTCACTATCACCCATGACAATCCTGATCTCTTACTCATAATTTCACAAAATAAGACAGATTAGTCTTTTTCTGCTTGCAGAGTGAATCACTAAACTTCTGCTCTTCCTAGTACACTCTCAGCTGGTTCTGGATTTTCCTTACTCAGGTGAAAGGGAACTTGATGGTCCAAGGCTTAACTGACTAGACCTGAGCCTGAGGGAGCTGCAGATCTATACCAAATCCAACTAGAAGACATTTAAGGACACTATTACTGACAGGAAAAGCCTTACTACTTAACTAGTTTATCTAACAAAGTAGTTCTCAAACTTTAGGTGCACACCAACATCATCCACAGGGCTTATTAAAAGGCACTCTTAAGCCCCATCCCCAGAGTTTCTGATTTAGTAAATCTGGGTGGGGCTGAAGATTTTGCGTTTTCAACAAGCTCCCAGGCGATTTAATGCTGCTGGTCTGGGCACTCCGCTTCAAACACTGCTCTAACACTTACTCCAAGCATGAATAAAGCAGCCCTAATGCTCTTGACTCTCTCCTGAGCCAACCATTTTATCCTGTGACTACAACCATGGAGGCATATTCATAGGCAGAAATGGTTATTTGAAAGGTCAGAGAATAGAATGGGGTGATCATTTCTTTATACCCAACACAGGATATAAAGAGAACTGGATCTAAATCTGATTTTCACAGTTGAAGGCTGTTAAGAACAGATGGTTAATACATTAAGAAAAACAGGTCTCTTGGGGAGGACAGAAGATCTATTTACCCTAAAGAGGATCAGGCCAAGAGAAAACAATTCCTTTTCAAGCACATAAAGTTGTACTACAAAGGATGATCACCAGTGGTTTTCTCCCTCTCTCCATTTCTTAACATTTCAGCACTTAACACTGGTAATGCTCATTTGTAAAATGGGAACGATAATAGCTCCTTTGCCTATCTCAAATGTGCACTGAGAAAATTTAAAAAATGATGTACATAAGAGGGTTTTGGCCACTACATAATGATACGTAAGTATAAAATACTAACATTTCTATTCTTTTAGGTCAAAAGTTCTTCACCTAGAGTCCATGGATGTCCCAATCCACCCCCAACATAGAATGCAAAATTCTGTGTATGTGTATATTTTCCTGGCTAGAGGGCCCATAGTTTTCATCAGTTTCTCAAATGGGTCTCTCCTTTTAAATGTCAATCCAGACCCAGAGTTATAGTCAAGCTACCTCTACCACCATTTACCAGATACCTTAAAGATTTTTCTTTTACTTCCAAGTAGACATGGTTCAAGCATTCTTAGACACATTTCTCTCTTCCAAGCTAAATGAGTTGCCTGAACAGATTCTTCACCTATAAAAGAGATTATTTCTAGCCAAAAGAAAATTGGGTAACCAGCTGGCTGGGTACTCAGGAAAGTCAATCAGATTTCCTACGGAAAAGTACCAAGTACTACAGACAGCTTGGACGGGAGGAGGAAACATCAAAATGTAAAAACTTTAAAAAGAGGTTACTGCTGATCTCCATGCACATAAGAGGAGGTATTTCACCTACCAGTAGAGACTAAAGATTTCTCAAGGGAAGTAAAAACATTAATAAGGAGAGACTTTAAAAGGATATGTTCCCCAATCTTTTAGCTATAAAATTCCTGAACAAGGCTAAAAAATCTTTCACATGAAAACAGCTAAGGAGCAGAGGCTCCAGAAGTTTTCCAGTGACTGATGGAATGTTAACTTGAAGGTCTACCTTATCAATTCTCAAGAAAGGGAGTCTTCAAACTTTGTCCTGGCTTATTTCCCTGCTGGGAATCAGGGATGAGTACTGTCAGCTATGTGTGGTCTGAGTTCTATTCTCTAAGGAGTATGCAAGTCCCTTATTGCTGTTGATCATTAACCAAGAAAGACATGGTATAATGTACCTCCTCTGCTAAATTTTCCTCTTGAAAGGTTTGAGAGCCTTGTAATGTTTCCTTTGGAGACAAGGATGGTCTCAGTGGAAATTTAATTACATTAATATATAAAGTGGAACATGAGTCAGACATTTGGTTAAAACCTTCTTAAATTGAAATTTTGGCCCCCAACATAGGAGATGGCTCCAGGGTTTTTTTCTCTTGGGGTTTAAAAGGCACTCTAATATTTCATAGGTAAAGTCTATAGGTAGTATACACTAGAGGGTCCTTGATGGCTCACTTTGCTGGGTAAGTAGATATCAGTGGAAGCCTAATGAAGCACTTCTAGGCCAGGTCAGAAAATAATGACTTATGTGGTCCCTGAAAGAAAGCCTCAAGAGGTTAATCTTTGGCAAGGAAAAGATAGATGAAGAAACTGAGTTAACGAAGACAAGCTCCACCCTACTCTTTCTTGCTGTTGCTAAAAAAATTTTTGCTGATCAAAAGTATTTTCCTGGTTTTTGAGAGAGAAGGGCAAAGAAATCTCTAAGTGAGAATGCCATACTGAAAACAAAGCAGAGTTGTGCTTTACTAAAGAATGTTTTCTAAAAGTTGGGAAGTCCTAGAGCATATCCCTTAAGCAAGTCACTAACTCTTGTAGGACAGTTTTCTTGTTCCCATAAATAAAAAGAAGTAGTAAAAGTTCAGTAGGAGCTCCTCTGGAGAGCATGTGCTAAGCAGATAAAACAGTGAGGACTATTACGAGAGTAAGAGTTACCATAAAACTTTTATGGATTCTGAGTTGACACACTAGTGTTCTGTGGAATTCTTCTGTAATATTCCTTTATCAATGTACCAAAGTTTAGAAAGAAAAAAAAAAAAGAAATACCAAAGTTTACTATCTTAATGTGGTCCCTCCCCTAAGAAAACCAAAATTCTTGCTCCCCATTCTTATTTATTAGTGAGTGGCTGGAGATTCAAAAACATACTTACAATCCAACAAGAATTATTATGTGAATCCTTTCTAACAATTTTAAAACACTACAGTATTTGAAATAAGCCTGTGAATGGATAGGATTTCTTTACATCAAACATTTTAAAACAGCACAAATCAAACGTTTTAAAACTGAGCACAAGGTTCTGAAACAAGAACAACAGCAATAACCCCAACAGAAATAATAAACAATAGTTGTGACAATGAGAGTTGAAATGTGGGCTCTTCAGTTGGGCCTTTGTCAGGCCTACTATATACTCAATCTCGGTATAGATGATTATTTAAGTCCGTAATTCCAGAAACACTGAAAAGAACTTGGAATATGCTGTATATAATAGTCTAACCAGTTTTCCATAGGGAAACATACATATATACATATATATATATAAACATAAGGCTGGTATAGACTGTAAGAAATCAGGCTAAACCTAGAAGAGACCAGACAGTTAGGAACATGAGGATCGTTGCTGTTTTTAAATCAAAAGTTGAAACTGGATCTAAAATACTAGGTTTTATGTACTAGTTCTTATCAACAAACAAGTCCTTATATTTAAATTATATTAAAAATATCTATCAGGCAAATATGACATTTTGAAGAACAGTACCAAGAGAGCTATACTTCCTGCCCTTTAGAAATAATACATATAAAGAATATTTGGGGAAATGTTTTGACTGGAGGGAAAAAATGAGCAGGTAGGCAAGAAATATCTTACATCTTTTCAGAGACTTGAGAGACCACCATTTCCATAAGTTCTGTTTCCCTCCCCCACCACTATTCTTTTTCTTTACCCTCATGAGAAATAAACTAAGCATCAGCTTGCAAAGAGAGTGCGAAGCAATCGCAGAATACAATCCATGAGGTAGACCAGCAGCAGTAGGGGAACTCCCAGCCCAGCACAGACAACCAGGCAATACGCTGACTCTGGCCAGGCAGCTCTCATACCTTCCTCAGCTTCACTTGCAATTAAGAAACAGGGGTGATCCAGGACACAGGAACTCAACAGAAATGAGAGGAATAACTGTTCTCCCAACCACAGATCTTGGTAGGGACTTGTCCCAGGTGATCCCTGTCATCTGTCAGAAATGGTTGCCTCATTACCAAGAAACAGAAGGAAAAGCAAAGTGACCAAAGAACTCACCATCCACTCAGGCACGTGAAAAGCTGAGGTGCCTTCATTACCGTCCCACTTCTCCATAGTGCAGGCTTGGGTAATATATATCCTGAAGCAAAAGGGAAAGCTGGTTTGGAAATGCCAGGGTTTTTTCAGTGCCCAAAAGCAGAACCAAACCCAGTGATTCAGAAATTTACAATATCTAGCAGAAGCTGCATCCCCTTTCACAGAGGCTTTCTATTCAAATTAAGGTCATTAGTCAACTGCCTGACAAGTCCCTTACTGGCCCGCTTCAAACCTTCTGCTTTTGATTCAAAATCAGAGCTGATGCAAGGTTCTGTACCCAGGCATGAACTTCCCACAGGACACTCACTGCTTAATGCTACCCAAACACGCAACCCCTGCCTCCCCAGTGGGGACTTTCTGCCACAACAGTCAGGCTTCCTCTCTTTCCCTGTGTGTAAGGCAGTTGTTAATTTTCTCCCGCCCCTCAGGACACGTCACTGGAGGTACTGATACCAAGATCAATAAGGATCGAGGTCAAGAAGGCACTCCCATTCTCAAGAGTTGCTTGATTTGGATCTGCACAGTAAACAGGCGTTTCCTTGAAATCAAGAGTTCTTTATGGCTTTCAAGTTTAAACAGCTACGCAGAACTTCCCCATCTGCTCACACTAGGGGTCTGGCACCAAACGCAGGCATATCTCAAGTTAAATTCTTATTGCAAGGGAGATTTGATTCTGATGGTGCCAGGGAAGATCTCTTGCAAAATCAGAAATTAGAAGTTCTAAAGAAAGTTCTGGGACCACAACTCCCTCTGCTGGCTCCCTGTGCTATATACATGAAGGTCCAAGAGCCTTCAGCGGCAGAAACATAGGTGCCAATTGTAAATGAGGGGCATCCCTGAGGATAGTCAGGAGCTATCACAGTGTAGGTTTAGAGGGAGCCAAGGTTTCCAGTCAAGACTAGTGCTGCCTCCAAGTCCCTATCCAAAGCGGGTTTTTACTCACCAGTCTAGTTTTGGGAAGAGACAGGATGCCAACACAGTAGCCCTATACATTATCACCTTAAGGGACCTCAGAAGCTGTTCCCTCTTTAGGTTCCTATGCCAGCTCCCTCCTCTCTGCATACTTCAGAAATTTGGAAATAAGACAAAACTAAAGGTGGAGGCTTGACATATTTTACCAGCTCTGCCCATTCCTAGAGTGTATTATCCAGTAAGAGTACCATAGATTTCGGGCACAAAGTAAGACCAATGAGCTATGCCTGCTTTGGTCCCTTTCAAGGACCAGAGATTCTTTCAGTGTTAAGTCCCATCACAGAGGATAATTTTTCTAGAGCTGATAATTGTAATATTAAAATCAGGATTATTGGTTCATTGCCCCTTAGGGCCTTCACTGGTTAAGAGAATGATCCTTTGGATGTGGAATGGAGAGGAAGGTAATGTCTAGGGGAAGAGGTATTGTAAGATGCCAGAGAAGGCAGGGTTCAAATACCTGATCTGGATGTCTAGACTAGAAAGAAAGGCAGTTGAAAACAGAAGGGGCCTGTTGGACCCAGTGAATGCAGAAGGGTCAAAGGATGAGAGATCACAGGGCAGGTAGAGATCAGATGTAGTAAGAAGAGAGAACAGCAGGGGTGGCTGGGAGGCTCAGGTCATGATCTCAGGGTTGTGAGTCTGAGCCCTACTACGGGCGTGGAGCCTGCTTAAGATTCTCTCTCTCTCCCCCTCTCCTGCTGCTTCTCCCTCTAAAAAAAAAAAAAAGAAGAAGAAGAGCGAACAGCAGAGGTGGAAGTAAAGGAAGCTATGGTCACAGAGGGGCTATGGAGTGAAACAATGAGGGATGCCAAGATATAGAAGGCCAATGAAATGCAGGAGCAATATGCCCTCTGAGGTCAGGGTGTCGATTCTGATGAAGTCTTAGGTGTTAGCCACCTCCAGTTATTGTCCTCTGGTCTTCCTTTTTTTTTTTTCTTTAAAGATTTTATTTACTTATTTGAGAGAGAGAGAGAGGTTGAGGGAACAAGTGAAACTAGATCCCAGGACCCTGAGATCATGACCTGAGCTGAAGGCAGACACTTAACCGACTGAGCCACCCCGGCACCCCCTGGTCTTCCTTTCAATCCAAACTTAATATAATGAGAAGTTACATTTGCTGCCTAAATCTCCAATGGTATCTTTCATCTGTTTTAAATGCAACATATTCCAAATCAAAATGATTGCTCCATCCTTCCTTCCCACCCCAAGCCCTCAAAATAAGTTTCTTCTCACTTTTCGACCTCTATTCCCTCAGTCAACTAAATACAAACCTCAGTCATCTTTGATTCCCTCCTTTCCCCAGTCCCCAGAACAATATGTTGCCAGTTGTTTTTGAACCCTCTTCCAAGCCTGTCATCTGTCCTTCCCTATCCATTTTCACTGCCTCCTAAAAATCCTCTATAAATCCTTTCCAGGATGGTCTCCCACTCCATATCCCTGTACATACTCCATCCCTAGGAAAGCTGTATTGCCCACTATTTTCTGAATGTGAAGACCACACAGCACAGCAGCTAAGACTCCTGGTTTGGGAATTAAACAGACCTGGTAAGAACACTGACTCTGCCCTTTAGTTAACCTCCCTCTACCCTCCAGTTTTCCAATCCATACAGTGCAATAATAATAATAGCCACCTCACAGGATTGATGCAAGGATTTAAAAAGTGTGTATACACCAAGGGCTTACTAAATGGTAGCTCTTACTTATGTCATTATTATGCTGTGTCCTTTCCCACCTCATGCCTTCGCTCATGCCATTTTCCCAAACTGAAATGCATTCATTCTGCCTTCACTTCCATCATCTTCATTTATGCAAATTCCTCAAGGTTCTGCTCAAATGATAGTACTGCCATGGAAAATGACCTAGAGAAAGCAATCTCCCTTTCCCCTAGTATTGGTCTTTGGTCACATCACTATTTTCACCCTTCCTCATATTAAAGCTACTGTGTACGTGTGTTGTCTCTCATTAAATTCCAGGCTTTTCAAGGGCTTAGTCAGTTTGATTTGCCCACAGTGTCTGGCACACAGTAAGGGCTTAAAGAATTATCAAATTTTGTACGCTGTATGTACACCTTACAGTACTCTTGGAGTAACTTGCATAATCAATGTGTTCAATATATTTATGTCCATTTTACTGAATTTGGAACATTATTTTATATATACAGGGGTTTAGTTACACTACTGCCCACAGCTAGGACTTACTTGTGGTGAGTCCTTAATAGGGTTTTAATCCTTAGTTATATTATCTCTGCAGGAATATATAATCTACTTTCCATTGCTTGATCTGCCTCATTTGTAATCCATTATGATCTGCATCATAATAAAGCTTTTACGAACAAATCAAGGCCAAAAGAGTGGAGTCCAACCCTGAAAATATTTCAGTGATCAGCAAACTACTAGATTATCAGTGCTCCTGTAGATGTTTCCTACATAATCAGTTACTAAATAAATGGAAGATGACTGCCCTCATGGTAATGTTAAAACATGGAAGAAAATGACTTTTAAAGAAGACAGGGGTGAGAATAAAAGAATAAGCACAAAATATATCACTTTTGCAGGCTAAACTGTCATTTTAGTTGTAACTTTTTGTTTGTTTTTAAAATTTCATTTATTTATTTTAGAGAGAGCTAGAGCACAAGAGGGGCGGGGGAGGGAGGGGTGGGAAGAGAAAGTCTCAAGTGGACTCGGAGCTGAGCTCAGAGGCAATGTTGGGTTCATCTCACGAGCCTGAGATCAGGACCTGAGCTGAAACCAAGAGTCCGACACTCAATTGACTGGGCCACTGAGGCACCTCTGTTTGTTTTTCTTAGCGTAGGGTTTAACTAAAGTAGACTTCCTTTGTAAACTGCAGCCTCACTACATCCTTCTGCAATGACTGTGAAACAAAAGCACAAGAGGAGCTGTTACCACCTTTGGGAACCGAAGATCTAGTAACGGAGTGAGGGTGCATATGGTATGAGGCCTGGGGGTAAGTACTAGTTATAAAGTTGTTTATGATCTAATTTCATTTTACCATACAGAAGGGGCAGGAGTGAGACCACTGCACATGGTTATCTATAATAAGCACTCTTAACATGTAGGTGAGAACTTTGCAACTTCAGAAAAAAAGAAGTTACACAAACTACATTTGCGCCCATGGCCCTTCAAGTTTTACAAAACTGACCATGTGTGTGAATAGTTCAAAAGAATCTCATTTGCACTCCAAGAAGAACAACTTGAAGTTGTATGTGCCAGTTGTGCTCCTGCCAGTGGTGATCTGATAGCAGCGCTGTTAAAGAAGGTAAGCCAGGTGACTTGCCAGAGTGAGTGTATGCTTGGCTAGAGGAGAAAAAACAAGTCAGTATTTCCAGGGGGACAGAGTCAAAAAGAACCACGCCCCGGTGAAGAAGTAACTACAATGGCAGAACAGTTTTAAATAAGAGGTGATAAATCTGGAACCTAGAAAGTCATAAGGCACAGGGCAAAGAATACACGAATGTGACCCTGTACTCTATTCCTGGCTTGTCTCTAATGGTTTTATTAGATGTTGGCAAATCACCTAATTACTCTCTTCTTCAGTTTCTTCATTATAAAACAAGGGGGGGGGGAATAGTGGACTGTGGGAGGTTAGAACTGGTTCCTTCCAGTTCTGACATTCAGTATTTCTAAACTATCTGGTTTCTCTGAGGCTGTAAGAAAAAGGGATTACTCCTTAGTCACCTAAGTTACAGCTTATTGTAGAGGCTAAGATTCTTAATCTCCTGAGTTCAAAGTTCTATCTGGTCAGTTATGAGGCTGGCTGGAATTAGTAGGCCTCAGAACTCCCCTGCCCCTGCAAACCGGAAGTGTTTATGCTACCAGAGCAAATGGGATTGTTGAATTCTCCCCCTACCCACAACCTAAATGTTAGGTATCCTCTTAGTACCTTAAGACTCATATGCCAGGGCGCCTGGGTGGTTCAGTCGTTAAGTGTCTGCCTTCGGCTCAGGTCATGATCCTAGGGTCCTGGGATCGAGTCCCACATCGGGCTCCCTGCTCAGCGGGAAGACTGCTTCTCCCTCTCCCACTCCCCCTGCTTGTGTTCCCTCTCTCACTGTGTCTCTCTCTGTCAAATAAATAAATAAAATCTTAAAAAAAAAAAAAACTCATATCCCACAGGTATTTTAGACTTCACATGGAGGCATCATCATTACTGGTAAAACTGCAGGCTTTGGAGCTAGATAGGCTTGGGTTTAAAGGCTAGCTCTGTCCACGTACTACCTTTGTGTATCTTTACATAATTATATAACTATATAAGCTATATAACTTTTTGAGTCCTTGCTTCCTCATCTGTAAAACAGGATAATAATGCCTTCCTCATACTGATGTTATCAAAATTAAATAATACATAGAAATATATAAAAAGTGCCAGGAAGTTATTTTGTCCAAAACCAGACATAGCAGAGTGGTATCAGACTGTCTGGTTTACCTGACTCACACTAACTATGTAACCTTAGGCAAATTACTTATCCTCCCCATGCCTCAGTTTTCTTATCTGTAAAATGAAGATATTAAAAGTATCTACCTTATAGGACTGCTGAGAGGATCAAATAAATAATATACATATAAATGTATACACATATTTATACTATTATATATATTATATTATATTATATTATATTATATTAATTATATTATATTATATCATAAGTGATATATATATGTCACTTAGAACAGTGCCTGGAACTTTAAAATTCACTATTACTACAAATATATTTGTATATTTGAATAAATGTTTATTCCCAAACACACCCAAATCCATCTTCTACATGATGAGTTCATTCAATCAAACCACAGATATTTATTGGGGGCCTATTATGTGTCAGCCAGCATAGAAAGACAGTCCCTGCTCTCATGGTACTTACCGTCAGCCAATTAAATAAGTAATTACAATAAAAATATGAAAAATGACAAGGTAAGTATAGAGTGCTATGCGAGTATATGGTAAGGGTGCCAATCATGCATACTGGGAGAGAAGCTCTGTTTAAGCTGAAAGGTAAAGGATAAGTAGGGGATACCTGGTGTGTATTTGGCATGGAGGAGTATCGAGAAGAGTATTCCAATAGAAAGAAGAATATGTACTCCATAATATCTCTTGCACTCTTGTCCTTTCTTCATACCAGCTGTCTAAAGCCTGACCATCATCACATCCATCCACATCAGTGTTTCCGAACCTTGAATGTGCCTATACATTACTTGGAGATCTTATTAAAATACTTTTTTAGGTCCCAAGATTCTACATATTTTTTAAAAGATTTATTTATTTGAGAGAGAGCGAGGAGGGAGAGGCAGAGGGAGAGAGAGAATCCTGAAGCAAACTCCCCACTGAGTGCAGAGCCCGACGTGGGCTTGATCCCAGCACCCCAAGATCATGACCTGAGCCAAAACCAAGAGTCAGCCACTTAACCAAGTGAGCCACCCAGGTGCCCCCCAAGATTCTACATTTTTAACAGCTCTCACATGATGCAAATAATGCTGGGACTACACTTTGACAAGGGCCTAGATAATTCCATGCCTATATTGTAAATGAACTTATTTGTTAAATTAACTTATTTATATGTGATTATCATCAGTCCAATCATTTAAAAAGCTGATCACATCAATTCCTTATTCATAATGCCTCCATAGCTCCCCACTGTCTTCAAAATAAAATCCAAACTCCTTAGCATGACACACAAGACCCTGCTGATTTAGCTTGTGCATACCTCCCAAGCCTCAGCTCTCAAAATTCCCCCAAACCCTCACTGAGAACACACACACCCCTTTCAAAATTTAGCTTAGCTGTAACTTCTTACATTACACATTTCCAGCTCCTGGTCTAGGTTAAGAATTGATTCTGTAAATTACTGAGTAATCCCCCAGACTGATCATTTGTATGTTTCCAACTAGAACTGCAAGCAATTTGAGGGCAGAGATTATGTGTCTTATTCCTGTATTCCAAGTGCCTAGCATATAGTAAACAACCAATGAATATGTGCTGAATGAGAAAATGACTTAAAGAATAGCTAGATCAGAGTAAAGCTTCAACTGAATAAAATACAGGATAGGCACCTAAAGGGTGAAAAGAAAGAGGGGCGCCTGGGTGGCTCAGTCATTAAGCATCTGACTTCAGCTCAGGTCATGATCCTGAGGTCCTGGGATCGAGCCCTGCATTGGGCTCCCTGCTCAGCGGGAAGCCTGCTTCTCCCACTCTCACTCCCCCTGCTTGTGTTCCCTCTCTCGCTGTGTCTCTCTCTGTCAAATAAATAAATCTTTAAAAAAACTTAAAAAAAAAGGTGAAAAGAAAAGGGACTCAGGTATGACTAAGAACTGACAAAACCGTAAGTAGAAACATCACTGTAAAATTCTATACCTCCCTGCCACTGACTAATCCAATCACCATTTCTCAGATAAATAATTAAGCAATACAGAGACTACAGTACACTAAAGCAGGCACCACGCCACCTTTTCCACTCCCTGTTAAGTCCTCTAGATTCTGGGAGTGTAGTGTGGAATGTAAATCCTCAATTTCCCTGACACAGCGAATAGAGCTCCACTCAGGTCAAAGTTCAGTTTGCTGCAGTTAGCACTTCTAGGTAAACTGTCCTCAAAGAGAGGTCAAGGTGTTGGTGTATAGAAATGCAACTGATTTCCATGCATTCATTTTCTATCCAGCCACTTTACTGAATTCCTGTATGGGTTCTAGCAGTTTTGGGGTGGAGTCTCTTGAGTTTTCCACATAAAGTATCATATCATCTACAAAGAGTGAGACTTTGACTTCTTCTTTGCCAGTTCGGATGCCTTTTAGTTATTTGTGTTGTCTGATTGCTGAGGCTAGGACTTCTAGTACTATGTTGAATAGCAGTGGTGATAGTGGACATCCTGCCGTGTTCCTGACCTTGGGGGAAAAGCTCTCAGTTTTTCCCTGTTAAGAATGATAATTCGCTGTGAGTTTTTCATAGATGGCTTTTATGATATTGAGGTATGAACCCTCTATCCCTACACTGTGAAGAGTTTAAATCAAGAAAGGATGCTGTACTGTCAAATGTTTTTTCTGCATCTATTGAGAGTATCATATGGTTCTTGTTCTTTCTTTTATTAACGTATTGTATCACATAGATTGATTTGCGGATGTTGAATCAACCTTGCAGCCCAGGAATAAATCTCACTTGGTCATGGTGAATAATCCTTTTAATGTACTGTTGGATCCTATTGGCTAGTATTTTGGTGAGAATTTTTGCATCCATGTTCATCAGGGTATTGGTCTGTAATTCTCCTTTTTGATGGGGTCTTTGGTTTTGGGATCAAGGTAATGCTGGCCTCATAAAATGAGTTTGGAAGTTTTCCTTCCATTTCTATTTTTTTGAAGAGTTTCAGAATAGGTATTAATTCTTCTTTATTTTATTTTTTTATTTTTTAAAGATTTTATTTATTTATTTGACAGAGAGACACAGTGAGAGAGGGAACACAAGCAGGGGGAGTGGAAGAGGGAGAAGCAGGGAGCCCGATGCAGGGCTCGATCCCAGGACTCTGGGATCATGACCTGAGCCGAAGGTAGACGCTTAATGACTGAGCCATCCAGGCGCCCTTAATTCTTCTTTAAATGTTTGGTAGAATTCGCCTGGGAAGCCATCTGGCCCTAGGCTCTCGTTTGTTGGGAGATTTTTGATTACTGCTTCAATTTCCTTACTGGTTATGGGTCTGTTCAGGTTTTCTATTTCTTCCTGGTTCAGTTTTGTAGTTTATACATCTCTTAGAAAGCATCCATTTCTTCCAGATTGTCTAATTTGCTGGTATATAGTTGCTCATAATATGTTCTTTTTTTTATGATTTTATTTATTTATTTATTTGAGAGACAGAATGAGACAGAGAGAGAGAGAGAGACAGCATGAGGGGGGGAGGGTCAGAGGGAGAAGCAGACTCCCCGCTGAGCAGGGAGCCCAATGTGGGACTCGATCCTGGCACTCCAGGATCATGACCTGAGCCAAAGGCAGTCGCTTAACCAAATGAGCCACCCAGGCGCCCTCATAATGTTCTTATAATTGTTTGTATTTCTTTGGTGTTGGTTGTGATCTCTCCTCTCATTCATGATTTTATTTATTTGGGTCCTTTCTCTTTTCTTTTTGATAGGTCTGGCCAGGAGTTTATCAGTTTTATTAATTCTTTCAAAGAACCAGCTCCTAGTTTCGTTGATCTGTTCTACAGTTTTTTGGTTTCTATTTCATTGATTTCTGCTCTGATCTTTATTATTTCTCTTCTCCTGCTGGGTTTAGGCTTTATTTGCTGTTCTTTCTCCAGTTCCTTTAGGTGTAGGGTTAGCTTGTGTATTTGAGACCTTTCTTGGTTCTTAAGAAAGGCTTGTATTGCTATATACTTTCCTCTTAAGACCACCTTTGCTGCATCCCAAAGATTTTGACCAGTTGTGTTTTCATTTTCATTGTTTCCATGGATTTTTTTAATTCTTCCTTAATTTCCTGGTTGACCCTTTCATTCTTTAGTAGGATGCTCTTTGGCCTCCATGTATTTGAGTTCTTTCCCACTTTCCTCTTGTGATCGAGTTTAGTTTCAAAGCATTGTGGTCCAAAAATATGCAGGGAATGATCCCAATCTTTTGGTACTGGTTGAGACCTGATTTTTGACCCAGGATGTGATCTATTCTGGAGAATGTTCCATGAGCACTAGAGAAGAATGTGTATTCTGTTGCTCTGGGATGGAATGTTCTGAATATATCTGTGAAGTCCATCTGGTCCAGTGTGTCATTTAAAGCCTTTATTTCCTTGTTGATCTTTTGCTTAGATGATCTGTCCCCTTCAGTGAGGGGGGGTGTTAAAGTCCCCTACTATTATTGTATTATTGTCAATGTGTTTCTTCGATTTTGTTATTAATTGGCTTATGTGATTGGCTGCTCCCATGTTAGGGGCATAGATATTTAAAATTGTTAGATCTTCTGTTGAACAGACCCTTTAAGTATGATATAGTGTCCTTCCTCATCTCTTATTATAGTCTTTGGTTTAAAATTTAATTTGTTTGATATAAGGATTGCCACCCCAGCTTTCTTTTGATGTCCATTAGCATGGTAAATGGTTTTCCACCCCCTCACTTTCAATCTGGAGGTGTCTTTGGGTCTAAAATGAGTCTCCTGCAGACAGCATATCGATGGGTCTTGTTTTTTTATCCAATCTGATACCATGTCTTTGGATTGGGGCATTTAGCCCATTTACATTCTAGGCAACTACTGAAAGATATTAATTTAGTGCCATTATATTGCCTGTAAGGTGACTGTTATTATATATTGTCTCTGTTCCTTTCTGGTCTATGTTACTTTTAGGCTCTCTCTTGGCTTAGAGGACCCCTTTCAATATTTCTTGTAGGACTGGTTTGGTGTTTGCAAACTCAGTTTTTGTTTGTCCTGGAAGCTTTTTATCTCTCCTTCTATTTTCAATGACAGCCTAGCTGGATACAGTATTCTTGATTGCATATTTTTCTCACTTATTGCTCTGAATATATCATGCCAGTCCTTTCTGGCCTGCCAGGTCTCTGTGAATAGGTCTGCTGCCAATCTAATGTTTCTACCATTGCAGGTTACAGACCTCTTGAGCTGAGCTGCTTTCAGAATTTTCCCTTTGTCTCTGAGACTTGTAAGTTTTACTATTAGATGTCAGGGTGTTGGGGCGTGTGGGTGGCTCAGTTGTTAAGCATCTACCTTCAGCTCAGGTCATGATCCCAGGGTCCTGGGATCGAGCCCTGCATTGGGCTCCCTGCTCGGCAGGAAGCCTGCTTCTCCCTCTCCCAGTCCCCCTGCTTGTGTTCCTGCTCTCTCTCTCTCTCTCTGTCAAATGAATAAAATCTTAAAAAAAAAAAGATGTCAGGGTGTTGACCTATTTTTGATTTTGAGGGAGGTTCTCTGTGCCTCCTGGATTTTGATGGCTGTTTCCTTCCCCAAATTAGGGAAGTTCTCCACTATAATTTGCTCCAATATACCTTCTGCCCCCTCTCTCTTTCTTCTGGGATCCCAATTATTCTAATATTGTTTCATCTTATGGTATCACTTATCTCTCGAATTCTCCCCTCGTGATCCAGGAGTTGTTTATCTCTTTTTTAAAAAATTTATTTTATTTATTTATTTGACAGAGAGCACACAAGCAGGCAGAGGGAGAGGGAGAAGCAGGTTCCCTGCTGAGCATGGAGCCTGACGCGGGGCTCAATCCCAGGACCCTGGGATCATGACCTGGGCTGAAGGCAGTTGCTTAACCAACTGAGCCACCCAGGCACCCGTTTATCTTTTTCTCAGCTTCTTTATTCTCCATCATTTGGTCTTCTACAATACTAATTCTCTCTTCTGCCTCATTATACACCAACAAGACAGAAAGAGAAATTAAGGAATCGATCCCATTTACAACTGCACCCCAAACCATAAGATACCTAGGAATAAATCTAACCAAAAAGGCAAAGAATCTATACTCAGAAAACTATAGAATACTCATGAAAGAAACTGAGGAAGACACAAATAAATGGAAAAATGTTCCATGCTCATGGATTGGAAAAACAAATATTGTGAAAATGTCTGTGCTACCTAGAGCAATCTACATATTTAATGCAATCCCTATTGAAATACCATCAACTTTTTCCAAAGAATGGAAAAAATAATCCTAAAATTTGTATGGAACCAGAAAAGACTCTAAATAGCCAAAGAAATGTTGAAAAAGAAAAGCAAAGCTGGTGGCATCACAATTCCTGACTTCAAGCTCTATTACAAAGCTGTAATCATCAAGACAGTATGATACTGGCACAGAAACAGACACATAGATCAGTGGAACAGAATAGAGAGCCCAGAAATGGACCCTCAACTCTATGGTCAACTCATCTTCGACAAAGCAGGAAAGACTGTCCAGTGGAAAAAAGACAAGTCTCTTCAACAAATGGTGTTGGGAAAATTGGACAGCCACATGCAGAAAAATGAAATTGGACCATTCTCTTACACCACACACAAAAATAGACTCAAAATGGATGAAAGACCTCAACGTGAGACAGGAATCCATCAAAATCCTCGAGGAGAACACAGGCAGCAACCTCTTCGATGTCAGCTGCAGCAACTTCTTCCTAGAAACATCACCAAAGGCAAGGGAAGCAAGGGTAAAAATGAACTATTGGGACTTCATCAAGATAAAAAGCTTTTGCACAGCAAAGGAAACAGTCAACAAAACCAAAAGACAACCGACCAAATGGGAGAAGATATTTGCAAATGACATATCAGATAAAGGGCTAGTATCCAAAATCTATTAAGAACTTAACAAACTGAACACCCAAAGAACAAATAATCCAGTCAAGAAATGGGCAGAAGACATGAACAGACATTTCTGCAAAGAAGACATCCAAATGGCCAACAGACATATGAAAAAGTGCTCAACATCACTTGGCATCAGGGAAATCCAAATCAAAACTTCAATGAGATGTGACCTCACACCAGTCAGAATGGCTAACATTAACAAGTCAAGAAACGACAGATGTTGGTGAGGATGTGGAGAAAGGGGAACCATCCTACACTGTTGGTGAGAATGCAAGCTGGTGCAGCCACTCTGGAAAACAGTATGGAGGTTCCTCAAAAAGTTGCAAATAGAGCTACCCTATGACCCAGCAATTGCACTACTGGGTATTTACCCCAAAGATACAAATGTAGGGATCCAAAGGGGCACGTGCACCCCGATGTTTATAGCAGCAATGTCCACAATAGCCAAACTATGGAAAGAGCCTAGATGTCCATCAACAGATGAATGGATAAAGATGTGATACACACACACACACACTGACATGGATGGAACTAGAGGGTATTATGCTAAGTGAAATAAGTCAATCCGAGAAAGACAAGTATATGATCTCACTGATATGAGGAGTTAGAGAAACAAGACAGAGGATCATAAGGGAAGAGAGGGAAAAATGAAACAAGATGAAACCAGAGAGGGAGACAAACTATAAAAGACTCTTAATCTCAGGAAACAAACTGAGGGTTGCTGGAGTGGAGGGGGGTAGGAGGGATGGGGTGCCTGCATGATGGACATTGGCAAACGTCTGTGCTATGGTGAGCGCTGTGAATTGTGTAAGACTGATGAATCACAGACCTGTACCCCGAAACAAATAATACCTTATGTTAATAAAAAAAAATTAAAAAAAAGAGAGGTCAAACTAAAACTTGAAAATATCTTAAACCTGAAAACAACCAGAATAAGAGCAGGAAGGAATTTATCACAGACTGGAGAGGGGTAGGGTACAAGAGGATGGGAAGGGTGTAGAGTAAAATACTGAAACATAATGCCATTAAATAAATGTAGAATGCAGACTTCTTACTATATTCTTTCAATTTTTAAATAATTTTTTTATGGAAGTGTAATTAACCTACAAAAATATACACAAATCAAAAAGTTACAGTTCGATAAAATTTCAAAAGTCAATACATCTATGTAACCGCTACCCAAATAAGGAAAGAGAATGTGACGAGCACCCAAGATCCCCTCTCAGGCATTACCCTCACTCCTCCTAATAGGTAATGCTTATGCTGATTCCTACCACCACTGATCAGTTTTGCCTATTTTTGAACCTGATATAAATATCATCAAATATCATCATTTTCTGCTCAATACGTTTCTACGAGTTATCCAAGTCAGTCACATTTAGCAGTATTTCATTTATTTTTATTACCAGAAGGTATCCCATCACATAAATTTCATAATATTTTGAATCCATTCTCCTGTTGAAGACTGTTTTTAGTTTGAGGCCCATTAAAAAAAAATGATGTGGCTATGAACATTCTTGTATATGTTGTATGGTGCCCATATGAAGTTATTTCTGGTTGGGTATTTATCTGGGCATGTAACTGCTGGGTTATAGGGTATGCATATGTTCAAGCTAGGTAGGTCATGTCAAGCAATTTTCCAAAGTACTTATACTAATTTCTACCCCTGCCAGCAGGGTATCAGTGTTCTATTTGCTTCATATCCTTACCAGTGCTTACTTCTGTTGGTCTGTTTACAGTTTAGGCATTCTAGGTAATGGTGTCACATTGTGATTTTTATCTGTATCTCATAGCTGCCACTGTCATCACCACCAAGCAGTTTTTTTTTTTATGGCCTTTATTATATTGAGGTACAATTCCTCTATTTCCATTTTACTGAGAGCTTTTATCATGAATGGATGTTTAATTTTGTCAAATGCTTTTTCTGCATCTATTGAGATGATCATATGGTTTTTATACTTCATTTTGTTAATATTTTGTGTCACAGTGACTGAGTTGTGAATGTTGTACCATCCTTGCATCTCTGGAATATATCCCATTTGATCATGATGTATGATCATTTTAATATATTATTGTATTTAATTTGCTAATATTTTGTTGAGGAATTTTGAATCTATGTTTGTCACGAATATCAGCCTATCACATTTTCTTTTGTATGTGTGGTAAAATATACATAAAATTTGCCATTTTAACCATCTTACAATTTTTTTTTAAGTAGGCTCCATGCCCAGTGTGGGGCTGGAACTCACAACCTTGAGATCAAGAATTGCATGCTCTACCAACTGAGCCAGCCAGGTGCCCCAACCACTTTAAAGTGTATAATTCAGTGACATTGAATACATTCACACTGTTGTGCAACCAGAGCCACCATCTATTCCCCAGAACTTTTTCATTATCCCAAACTGAAACTCTATACCCATTAAACAGTAACTCCCCGTCTTCCTCCTCCCCTAGTAACCACTCTTCTCCTTTCTATATCTTTGAATTTGACTACTCTAGGTATCTCATACAAGTAGAATCATACAATATTTGTCCTTTTGTGTTTGGCTTGTTTCACTTGGTATGATGTTTTTAAGGCCCATCCATATTGTAGCATGTGTCAGAATTTCACCCCTTTTTAGGGCCAAATAATAATATTCCATCATATGTATAGACTTTTTGTTTATCCATTTTCCATCCATTGGTGGACATTTGAGTTGTTTCCACCTTTTGCCTATTATAAATAGTGCTGCTAATAGATGTGCAAATACTTGTTCAAGGACCTACTTTCAATTTCAATTTCAATTCTTTGGGGGTATATACCCAGAAGTGGAATTTCTGGATCATATTGCAATTTCTTTTTATTTTTTTTTGAGGAACCAAAAACCATATTGTGCTTTCTATAGAAGCTGCACCATTTTACATTCCATCAGCAAGGCGCAAGAGTTCCAACTTGAAGAAACTGGAAACTTTGTGTACTGTCAAGCACGTTTTTATCTCCTTATTGGCCATCTGGATATTCTTTTATGTGGAGTGACTTTTCAAATCTTTTGCCTATTTTTCTATTGGATTGTCAGTCTTTCCCTTATTGATTTGTATGAGCTCTTTATATATTCTAGTTATGAGTCTTTGGCAAACACTTCCGACTCTGTGGCTTGCTTTTCCTCTCTTGCTGTTGTCTTTTTTTTTTAATTTTTTATTTTGAAATAATTTTAGACTTAGAACAATTAGCAAAAACAGTACAGAGTTCCCATATACACTTCGCCCAAGCTGCCCTAATGTAACAGCTTGTAAAACCAGGGCAATTACAAAAAATTAAGAAATTAACATTGGTATAATACTATTAACTAAACCACAGACTTTATTTGGATTTCACAAGTTCTTCCATGAATGTCCTTTTTCAGTTGTAAGATCCAATCCAAGATCCCTCATTGCATTTGGTTGTCATATCTCATTCTCCTCCAGTCTATGAAAATTCCTCAGATCTTCCTTGTCTTACATGACCCTAACAACGGTAGTTGACTGAATCCTGGAATAAAGCTATGCACTGACCAGATTAAAACAAAACAAAACAAAACCCTGTATACTACCTACTCATGTCTTTTATTTTTTTAGTCCCCCCAGCTTTATTGAGATATAATTGATATAGAACATTGTATTAGTATAAAGTGTACAACATGATTTGACATGTATATATAGCAAAATGATTGTCACAGTAAGTTTAGTTAACATGATCACCTCATGTAGTTACAAAATATTTTTTCTTGTGATGTTATCTATTCATCTTTTTTGATTTTTTTTTTAAGATTTTATTTACTTTTTAATACAGAGAGAGACAGCGAGAGAGGGAACACAAGCAGGGGGAGTGGGAGAGGGAGAAGCAGGCTTCCCGCGGAGCAGGGAGCCTGATGCGAGGCTCAATCCCAGGACCCTGAGATCATGACCTGAGCCAAAGGCAGACGCTTAATGACTGAGCCACCGGGGCACCCTTGATTTTTAGTAGAATACTGTAGATACCAACTTTATATATATGTAAAGATAATAATGTTAAAGATCAGTTAATTTGATTTCCTTATTTTATTTTTGTATTTTATTTTATTATTTTTTTATTTCCTTATTTTAGAGATAAAGAAGCAAAGAGCTAGAGAAATTGCTTACCCTAAGTCTTACAGTACTCCTTTTACCCACGGATTTTATTTGGCAGATAGTTTTCTTGTTTGTGACTTTTTTTTAAATTTGTTAAAATTAATTTAAATCCAATTAATTAACATACAGTATATTAGTTTCAGAGGTAGAGGTCAGTGATTCATCAGTCTTATATAGCACCCCAGTGCTCATTACATCATGTGCCCTCCTAATGTCCATTACCCAGTTACCTCATCCTCCCCTCTCTCCCCTCTAGTAACCTTCAGTTTGTTTCCTATGATTAAGAGTCTCTTATGGTTTATCTCCCTCTCTGATTTCATCTTGTTTTTCCCTCCCTTCCCTATGCTCCCCTGGTTTGTTTCTTAAATTCCACATATGAATGAAATCATATGATAATTGTCTTTCTCTGATTGACTTATTTCACTTAGCATAATACCCTCTAGTTCCATCCAGATCCTTGCAAATGGCAAGATTTCATTTTTTTTTTGATAGCTGAGTAATATTCCATCATATATATCTACCACATCTTTATTCATTCATCGGTCGATGGACATCTGGACTCTTTCCATACTTCGGTTATTGTTTGTAACTTTTTTTTTAATTAAAGATTATTTATTTATTTATTTGAGAGAGAGAGCACGAGCAGGGCAGGGAGGAGCAGAGGGGGGGGGATAAGCAGGCTCCCCACTGAGCAGGGACGCCCCCCCCTCCCCGATGCAGGGCTCCATCCTAGGACCCTGGCATCATGACCCAAGCTGAAGGCAGATGCGTAACCGGCTGAGCCACCTGGGCACCCCTGTTTGTGGCTTTTAATAAACTTTTCTAGTGCTTCAAATACCCTAAGTGTTCAGAGACTATCTCTTCTTAGTCAACAGGAACTAAGTATCTCTATTTCCGAGATCAAAAGAGCCTAAACTTTCATTTATAAAATAAATAAGTCACAGGGATGAAAAGTACAGCATAGGGAATATAGTCAATAATATTGTAATAACTTTGTATGGTAGATGTAGATGGTATCTACACTTATCATGGTAAATACTGCATTATGTATAAAATTGTCCAATCACTATGTTGTATGCTCAAAACTAATATAACATTATATGTCAACTATACTTCAATTAAAAAGAATGAAAAAGAGAAACCAATAGGGCCTAAACAGTTCCTGAATTCCTGGCCTGTTTTGTAATTTTTTGGGAATGAGAATGTATCACTCTTATAAAAAGAGAAAAAAAAATTTTTAATGTGTTACAGACAGAATAATGGCCTCTCCAAAAATGTCCATGTTCTAATTTCCAGACCTGTAAATATACAGCATAGGTAAGGCTGCCGAGGGAATTAACGTTGCTAGTTGGCTGACCTTGAGATGGAGAGATTATTCTGAATTACCCAAGTGGACCCAATATAATCAAAAGGTTCCTTACAACTAGAAGAGGAACTAGAAGAGGGAGGCAGAAGAGTGAGAGCCAGAGACAGATTTGAAGATGCTACATTGCTATCTGTGAGGATGGGGGAAGGGGCCACAGGCCAAGGAATGCTGGGTGCTTCAGAAGCTGGAAAAGACAAGGAAATGGATTCTGCTATGGACAGCACTACTGACATGTTTTTAAAAACTGTTGAAGTATGATGGACATACAATATCCTATTAGTTTCAGGTGTATATCATAATGATTTGATATTTTTATACATTACTAAATGATCCCACGATAAGTCTAGTTACCATCTGTCACCATGCAAAGTTATTACAATACTATTAACTATATTCCCTATGCTGTACATTATATCCCCATGCCTTATTTATTTTACAACTGGAAGTTTGTACCTCTTAATCCCTTTCTATTTCATCTGCCCAAATCCTTTCCCCCTCTGGTAACCAACAGTTCATTTTCTGTACCTAAGAGTCTGTTTCTGTTTTGTTTGTTCATTTGTTTTGTTTTTCAGATTTCACATGTAAGTGAAATCATACAGTATTTGTCTTTCTCTGTCTATTTCACTTAGCATAATACCCTAGGTCCATCCATGTTGTCACAAATAGCAGGATTTCATTCATTTTTGTAGCTAAGCAAAATTCCTAATATTGATTTTAGTCCACTGAGACCCATTTTGGACTTCTGATCTCTAGAACTGTAAGTTAATACAATGGTATTGTTTTAAGCCATAGAAAATTAAACAAGAAGCCTCTGAGATTTTAAGGAGCAGGGGAGATTAGGCGTTTGATTTTACATATCTCAATTATTTTCAGATAACTACTCATGCATGCTCAGGTTTGGTTGGCAATATTTTCATAAATTTTTAAATTCTGTACATTACAGGGACTAATATTCTTTAAACTGCTTGGGAATAAGATTGCATTTTTACCAAATTCTTACTTTGTATGATTAGAGCATTGTCAATGAGAGTGGTGGGAGACGTGACTGAAGAGGTAGGCAGGGGCTTATTATGTAGGGTTTGCAGGCCACAGGAAAGTTTTAATTTCATTGTAAGAATAATAGGAAGTGGAGTGCCTGGCTGGCTCAGTTGGTGGAGCATTCAGCTCTTGTTTGGGGTTGTGAGTCTGAGTCCTATGTTGGGTATAGAGATTTTTTAAAAATAAAATCTTAAAAAAAAACAAAAGAGAAAAGGAAGATGCTAATAGGGATTTTTGTTTTCAAAAGATCACCATGGCTGCTATAAGGAGAAGAAACTGAATGAACATGAACAGAAATGAGACTAGTTAGAAGGTCATTAAAATATACGAGAGATGATGGTAGCTTGGATTGCAATGATGGTAGTGAATGGATTTAAGACATATGTTGGTGGTTGACTCAATAGGACTTGATAACAGATTGAGGATGAGAAAGATATCAAGAATGACAATCAGGTTTCTGGCTCAAGCAACTAGTTAAATAGGGATGCTACTGATTAAAACGGGGAAGAATAGGGAGAAAATAGGTATGAGAAGAATACCAGGACTTAACTTTAGTCATGTTAGGTTTGAGATGTCTATGAAATAGGCAAATGGACTTGAAATAGCAATTGAATAGAGTCTGGAGATCAGAGGAAAGTCTGGGCTGGAAGCATAAAATTGGGAGTTATTGATTTCTTCCATTTCTAGAATTCAAATCCCATGTATACACAAATATACAAAACCATGGAAATGGATAAATTTGCCTAGAGAAGGGGAACTAGCAAATAAACAGGATCCACATCTGAGCCTTGATCCACCATATAGAGTAGAATAAGAAAAGCCAGCCGCTGAAATGTGAAAAGCAACCACTGAAAAAGTAAAGAGGAAAATCCAAAGAAAATGGTGTCACTGAAATTAAGTAAAGAGATTATTTCAAAAAGGAAAGAGTGATTAGCTATTTCAAATACTGCTGGGAACTTTGGTAAGATGATAGCTGAAAATAGTTTTTAGGATTAGGCAGCATGGAGGTTTCTGGTGACTTCAGGGAGTGGGGGGAGTGGGAGGGGTGGTGGGGGAGAGGGGGATGAAAGCGGGATTAGGGAAAACTGAAGAATGACCAGGAGGTTAAGTAGGAGAGGGAGTTTGAACAGACAAGTCTTTTGAAAAACTGGGCTGTGAAGCAGAGCAGAGAGATGTGGAAATAACGAAAGGATTATAAGTCAAAGGAAGTGATTGATGTGTGTGTGTGTGTGTGTGTGTGTGTGTGTGTGTGTGTGTGTGTGTGATATGTGTGCTTTTGTTTAACAAGATGGTTATTAGAACTTGAGTGAACTCTGAAAGAAATGATCCAAAAGAGAGGGAGGATGAGAATGTGTGTTTGTGCGTATGTGTGTGTTTAAGAAGTGTAAAAAAGGAAAGAGAGAGCTAAATAAGGTTGCCAGATAAAAATCAGTATGCCAGTTATATTTGAATTTCAGATAAACAACAAATAATTTCTTAACATAAATGTGTCCCAAATATTGCATAGGACATGATTATACTAAAAATTATTTGTTGTTATCTGATTTTAAAATTTAATTATGTGTTTTGTGTTGTTGTTGTTGCCTAGTCTGACAACCTTAGGGATAAACCAAGAAGAAAAGTCTCTGAGGAGATGAGAATGGGATCCAGGGCACAAGTGGAGAAACTGTTCTTAGTCAGGATTAGGAATACTTTCTTTGTTATAGAAAGAAAAAAGAAGAAATAGTTGCAGCTTTATAGATCATGGTAATAAGATGAAGGAAACACATCTAAGAACCCCTTCTGACAATGAATTATGACATAGTAACATCAATTAAGGGGGTGAGGAAGAAGAGCTACAGGAGAATTGTGAAGCATTAAGAGATAATTGGTTTATAGTAATTTAAAAATAGACAACTAGCAGCCACAGAAAGTTTGTAAGTAGGGCAGTAATATCTCTGCAGAATAATATGATAAAAATATGCTTAGAGAAGATGCGTTCAAGAGAGAATTTGGCTGAAAGAAATGAGGACAACTTTAAGGTCAACCTTGAAGATGTTAAAGTCTGGATTTCCAGATTACAATTATATGAAAAAGAAAAAGAACAAATTTGAGAAATTATATAAAGGAAGAACTAACAGGATCTAGGCAAAGCCCTGGACACAGAATTGAAGGGAGGAAAGTTCTTATTTTACACACACACACACACACACACACACACACATTCCCACCAACACAAAGTCATTGCCAACATGTTACATTCAAATTCCGTGTATCAACAACTTACATCATTAGTGCCTTGTGTCTGTGAAAATAACCACTATGATTATTTTTCCTACCTGGCACTTTTCTGCCAAAAAGTTCTAATTTTTTGCTTTATAAAATTTTTTGCTTTTTTTACCTTTCCTCATGAAAGTCAAATAAGGAATATTCTAATGAGTTCCAAAGCAAATCAATCAAACATAACCATGATTTGGAAGCAGATCTTTTTAGATCCAAGGGCAGGATATTATATATTTAAGAGATTCCTGATAAGAAGCAAAAATTGTCCTAGACTCTTTTGAACATTAAAGAAAACCTACTAAGTGCATTGCCCACCGCCATGCTACATATAACAAATAACCCACTGTCTAGCAGCCAAGTTTTGGAAGTTGTATTGATGAATGAGTTAATGTCTATAAGGTACTTGAAAGTTTGGAGAAGAGAATATATAAAATACAGTAGATTCTCACTATTTGTAGTACTTGTTTTAAAAAGTTGCTGCAAACACTGAACCAGCTAATACCGAAGCATTGCTCCTATGGGAAATACAGGGTTAGGCTCCTGTGAGCCTGTGGTCATAACAGTTTCATTAAATGATTAATAGATAACCTTTCTTTATGTGGGTTTTTGTTTAAAGAAATCTTATTTAATATATATTCTTGATTCATTAACACTGAACTCACAGCCAACAGCACTACTACTCATACCTGAATGAAACTTATCTAACACACATATTTTCCTTTATAAAGCACATCACAGCCTTTTTTGTGCTTAGGAACACTAGATAGCATTTTAGCACTACATTTGGTGGACATTTTAAACAGTGAAATCCCAAGAAAGAGCACAGAAATGCAAAAAACACGGCACTAAACAGACCAGGAAAAGGATACTTAGATGAAAGTATGAGAGCTTAAACAAGCAGGCAAAATGCTGTTGTTTGACTTCAACTGGGAACATGCATGTCAGGTGACTCTACACATGTTCATGAATGACCACTGAAAGAAGAGGCAGTATTGATTTGGGGCTACAAATAAATTTTAACGAGGAGACAAATTTGCAAATACAGAATCTGAGAATAATGGGGATCAACTGTGCTGTGGTATTCACTTGCTCCAAATGATTCCAAGGCAAATTTGCCCTGATTTTATAAATTATGAGCCAGTTTTTGCCTGCAGATGCTATAAGTATCTCCTGAGGTCCATAAATCACCTCGATTTTACTTCTTTTTTAACCTCAATTTTGCTTCTAACTGCAGTTCTCTATAAGATAAAGATGTCCTAGTCAAAATCTTCTGTCAAGTCTGGCAGTGGCCAAGAAAGTAGAAGAGAAATCAATCTTCTTCTTCTTTTTTTAAAAAAGATTTTATTTATTTGACAGAGAGAGAGAGAGACAGAATGCACAAGCAGGGGGAGTGAAGCAGGCTCCCCTGATGAGCAGGGAGCCTGATGTGGGGCTTAATCCCAGGACCCTTGGATCATGACCTGAGCCGAAGGCAGATGTTTAACCAACTGAGCCCCCCGGAACACCAGAATTTAATCTTCTTAAAGCAATGCTGACATTGTAGTGTTAACAGGGGTCTACATCTGGTTCCAAGAGAAGGTCTTACACAATGAGGACTTGCAAGGGGCCATATTCAGATATGTAAGACTCCTGCTACTAACTAAATAGTTATGCCTACATTTGGGCTGATCTGCTGCTAAAAACCACTCCAGCAGACAGGTCAATAAAACTAATAGTTCTGCCATGTTCCCCTATTCAGGCTTTTCTTCCCATCTCCATACCAGCTGTTAAATGTTCTCTACTCTTCTCAAATGTCCAGCTATAACATCTATCCCTTACTCTCAGAGCACTATTTATAGTCCTATTTCACAGGGAAAACTAAAACCATTAGTTGGAAAAAAATGTTTTTTCAACTTCTTTTTTTTTAAAGATTTTATTTATGTGACAGAGAAAGACAGCGAGATTAGGAACACAAGCTGGGGGAGTGGGAGAGGAAGAAGCAGGCTTCCTGGTGAGCAGGGAGCCCAATGTGGGGCTCGATCCCAGGACCCTGGGATCATGACCTGAGCCGAAGGCAGACGCTTAACAATTGAGCCACTCAGGCGCCCCTTTTTTCAACTTCTTGATACCAAAGCCTACAATCTCACCCACATCTATCTTTTCTTACCTCCTTTCTATCTTAATGGAAAAGGATTCTCTCTTCCCATCTGTTATGGACTAAATTGTATCCCCAAAATTCACATGTTGAAGCCCTAATTCCCAGTGTAACTCTATGGAAATAGGGCCTTTAGGGAAGCAATTAAAGTTAAATGAACTCATTAAGAGTGGGGTCTGAAGCTCATGGAATTATTATCCTTATAATAAGAGGAAAAGAGACCAGACAGCACTCTCTCTTTGCAGCACACAGAGGAAAGGCAATGTGAGGACACAGAGAGAAGGCAGCTGTCTATAAACCAGAGAGGCCTCACCACAAACCAACCCTGATAGCCCTTTGATCTTGGACTTCTAGGCCCCAGAACCATGAGAAAATAAATTTGTGTTGTTTAAGCCACCAAGTCTGTGGTATTTTGTTATGGCAGCCTGAGTAGACTGAGAAACCAACTAAATTCAGTCCTTCCAACCAGCGCTCTGGATCAAGTTCTCTCTCACCTTCTCAGGGGCTGTTCTCTATCAATTATCCCCCTTCACTCATATTTCTTCAACCTCTCACCCTCTATGATTTCTTCCCATCAGCACAGAGTATCTTCAAGGTTTCTCCCATCCCCAAAATAAATAAATCATCTCACCTTCCACCTTTCAACTACTGCTCTCTCACTTACCTTCAAACTGCAAAACTCCTTGGCTTTCTAAGCTTACTATATCCCCAATTCTTTACTTTTCATTCACTCCTCAATGTACTACAGTCTGGCTCCTTCCAACCCACTGAAACTATTTGTGCCAAGGTCACCATGTCCTTGTTGCTAATCTAATGGAGATTTCTCAGCTTACTTTACCTCTTGACACTGATAATATCTTTTCCTTGAAAGACTCTCTTCCCTTGGCTTTCATGACATTATACCCATCTTTTCTTTGATCTCCAAGATATCTTACTGCTCAGTTTCCTCTGTAGCTTTCCTACCCCACTTTGGGTCCCTAAAATGTAGAAATTCTTAAAGATACTAACCTCTGTTTCCTCTTCACTAAAAGCATTCTCTTACCCATATCCATGGTTTCATTTACAATTCATATGCAGATAACTTCCAAAACTCTGTATCTAACATCTCTCTGACCTTCAGTTCAAAATGGACAATGACCTACCAGATGGCTTTACTCTATGATGTCCTCATAGGCACAACATATCTACACTTACTGACTTTTTCTAGTAAGGGAGACATACAAAAAATAAGTAAATAAATAGATGAAGTAGTTAAATTTATGGTAAATACTATAAAGGAAATGACCAAGAGGCTAAAGTCAAGTATAAAAGGAAGAAAGTACCTTTGATAGAATAGTCAAGGAAAGTATTTTTAAGAGGATAACATGCGAGGTAGGCCCAGAAGGATGAGAGAAAGCTTGCTATCTGAAAGTAAGTAAACAGTAACTGCAAAGACTCCAATGTAAGAAAGACCTTGGCATGTTTAAGCAATGTAAAGACAATTTGCAGCTCATTACTTCTACTATACTCCTACTTTCTATCTTCAGTTATACTTGTTATAAATCTCCATAACTTCATTATCATCTAATAAATTGTTATTTTTTAAGTCTCAAAGATTTCCTTGTGCCTATGTGGAAACAGAAATAATAAGAAAACATTACTGACTTCTTTCAAAATAATATTCAAAAAACTCTTTTCAACTTTTCTAAATTTAAAAATTTTATTTAAAGCTGTTATTTTATAATTTAATAATGTAAAATAAATGAAAATTTATTTATATTTTTTATATTTAAGAATGAATTGTTTGCTTTTATTTTTTTTTTTATTTTTTTTTTTTAAGATTTTATTTATTTATTTGAGAGACAGAGAGAATGAGAGAGAGAGCACATGAGAGGGGGTAGGGTCAGAGGGAGAAGCAGACTCCCTGCTGAGCAGGGAGCCCGATGCGGGACTCGATCCAGGGACTCCAGGATCATGACCTGAGCCGAAGGCAGTCGCTTAACCAACTGAGCCACCCAGGCGCCCTGAATTGTTTGCTTTTAAAAAGGAGATTAGAAGACTCATTTTTTCAACCCACTATCTATACTATACCATCTATAGTATAGTATAATACACAATAATGTATCTTGTCTTATGCAACAGAATTTTTTCTTTTACTGTGCCCTCTAGAGGATACTGGGAAATTTAATTTTTTTTTAAATTTTAATTCCAGTATAGTTAACATACAGTGTTATGTTAGTTTCAGGTGTACAGTATAGTAATTCAACAATTCTATACATTACTCGGTGCACATTGTGGTAAGTATACACAACAGAATGTTTTCTAATAGTGTTATGGTGCCAGTTAAGTTACAGCATCATTTTGAGACTAATCATTTATAATTTAAAGAAAAAAGAATTATTAAATATTTTCAACAGACACAAGATGAACGCTTTAAAATGTTACACAACATGAATACTGACTCAATACAAACATGAAATGACCCCAGAACACCACTTAAATGACAGTTATCCTGAACTTTTCCTGAAAACTGAATAGAACAGATAGATAAACCTTTAGGACTAGAGGTAGAGTTTTCTTAGGAGTTATAAATGTTGTTGAAATAATTAGTAAACAGTAAAAATCTCCTTTAATTCTGATTCAGATAGGTAACTGACAAGGAAAGAAAAAAATTCCTTGTAACCCTTCTCTGTGTGAATTCCAACCTACAGAGGAACAATGCAGCCACTGTAATCTGAAAGCCCAGAGATCCCGTGGTTGAGACCTGATTCTGAGTTCTGCTTTTCTTTTCTTTTTTTCTCCCTTCCTTTACTATCAAGAAAACAATTGAGGGTGTGGGCATTCAGAAAGAGGTCATTGCTATGGGATTTATGCAAAAAGTAATCTTGGGAGAAAACTGACTCTTAATTCTGATAATCAACAAGTCTATTCAACTCCTTATCTACTTGTTTCACACCTCCATGTGGAATCCAAGGAACCTCGTCTCTTTATAGAAAAGTACACTTTGACACACCCCTCCAATGGTCCTTCAATTTAAGAAACTGAGTTCTACCTGAGTGCAACAGGGGCCATTTCCTTAAAACAATTCCCAAAATTATCAAGTATATTCTGATTGTGGGATAGCAGAAGAGATTAACTCTCAAAAGAAGAATGATTTGAAAGTCATCATTGTGCTACCAAGCATGTGACAAAAAGGTAGCATGTCAGTCACCAGGTCAACCTAGCTTTGGAAGCACTAGATTCTCTTCAGCAAAAGTTTTTATTGTCACTAATATTTAGGAAATCTCCGAAATGACTAGAATTTACAGATCATCTATCATGGCAACTAATAAATCCCTAGTGCTTACCATGAAGTTTGCTTTAAACTTTTCTCACTGAGACAGTATAATAAAGAAGTGAACAGCACACATACCCAAGAGGAATGTCTAAGATTGGTAGTACTCTATTTATAAAACCCTGTGTATTGAATTAAAACATAAACAGATAAAGAATAACTGTCTAAAAAAAAAAATAGTAACTGCCTAGCTAGATTAAAAACAGTCAGCCCAAGAGCTCACTCTTGTGGAGGGAGAGAGGAAAAGCAGAACAGCTAATGGTAGACAAACTAAATTTAGCAATTACCACTCTAAGGTAACCTGAAGGAAATGACCAAGAACACAATCAAGATTGTAAGTGGGTGGAGTTGAAGTTTAAAAAGTGTTACAGTGCAAGGAGTTCATTTTTCACCTCTCAGCTCGAATGTTACCCCTTCAAGGCCTTCCCTGATCATCCTATCTGGTCCTGCCCCACCACCCTGAACCTACTACCTTATTTTATTTTCTTCAATCACTTACCACTATCTGAAATTACTTATTTATTTCCTTTGTTTTCACCTTCTAGAATTTAAGCTTCAAGAAGGCAGGGACCTTCTTGGTATTATTCACCTAGCATAATGTCTGATACATACAGATAATATATATTTGTTGAAAGTATACAGCTTCTACCATGGAAGGCCTAATCCTTCAGTAGCAAGAGAGATTACAATAACAACCAAAGAGTTGCAGGAACACAGCTCAACACGGGCGGAATAAGGCTTCACTGGGGAAATAATACTAGATTTGGGTCTTGAAGAAATAATAAATTATACCTAACTCTTTAAGTCTCCGAAAACTGTCATGGTGCTTCGCATCTCCACACCTCTAATAACGACAATAAGAAAAAAGGGACTACATTTATTGAATGCTTTCTATATTCCAAACCCTATGTAGTTTTGGCATGTATTAACTCATTTAATCCATACAGTAACTTATGAGGTAGGCACTTTTATTATCATCACCACTTTACAACTGAGAAAACTGAAGTATGAATGGGCTAAATAACTGACTTAAGATTATTATATTATACTTGTTATGGTGATCTGCACACAGTGATCTTTGATGTTACCATTGTAATTGTTTTGGGGTGCCAAGAACTACACGCATATGAGATGGGAAACTGAATTGATAAATGTGTATGTTCAGACTGCTCTACTGACTGGCTGCTCCTCTGTCTCTCTCCCTCTTCTTGGGCCTTCCTGTTCCCTGAGACACAACAATATTGAAACTAGGCCAATTAACAGCCCTACAATGGCCTCTAAGTGTTCAAGTGAAAGGAAGAGTCGTGTGTCTTTCACTTTAAATAAAAAACTAGAAATGACTAAACTCAGTGAGGAAGGCAGGTCCAAAGCTGAGACAGGCTGAAAGCTAGTCCTCTTGTGCCAGTTAGCCAAGCTGTCATACAAAGGAAAAGTTCTTGGGGCGCCTGGGTGACTCAGTCATTGGGAGTCTGCCTTCAGCTTGGGTCGTCGTCCCGGGGTCCTGCCCCGCATCGGGGTCCCTGCTCAGCGGGAAGCCTGCTTCTCCCTCTCCCACTCCCCCTGCTTGTGTTCCTGCTCTTGCTATCTCTCTCTCTCTCTCAAATAAATAAAGGAAAAGTTCTTGAAGGAAATTAAAAGTGCTACTCCAGTGACACAAACGATAAAAAAGTTTCTGAAAGAGACTTATTGCTGATACAGAGAAAGCTTTAGTGATGTGGATAGACGATCAAACTAGCTGCAACATTCCCTTAAACCAAAGCCTGCTCCAGAGCAAGACCTTGACTCTTTAATCCTATGAAGGCTGAGAGAGGTGAGGAAGCTGCAGAAGAGAAGCTTGAAGCTAGCAGAGGTTGGTTCCTGAGGTTTAGGGAAAGAAGCTGTCTTGGTAACGTCTAAGTGTTGACATAGAAGTTACAGCAAGTTATTCAGAAGAGCTAGCTAAAATAATGAAGGTGGCTGCACTAAACAACAGATTTTCAATGTAGACAAAACAGCCTTTGTTTTGTACTGGGAAAAGATGCCATCAAGGACTTTCATAACTAGGGAGAAGTCAATACCTGGTTTCAAAGGTTCGAAGGACAGGCTGACTCTCTCATTAGGGAGTAATGCAGCTGGTGACTAAGTTGAAGCCAATGCTCATTTACTATTCTGAAAATCCTTAGGCCCTTAATAATGATGCTAAATCTACTCTGCCTGAGCTGTGTAAATGGAACAACAAAGCCTGGATGACAGCATATCTGTTTTTTTTTTTTTTTTTTAAGATTTTATTTATTTATTTGACAGACACAGCGAGAGAAGGAACACAAACAGGGGGAGTGGGAGAGGGAGAAGCAGGCTTCCCGCCGAGCAGGGAACCCAATGCGGGGCTCGATCCCAGGATCCTGGGATCATGACCTGAGCTGAAGGTAGCCGCTTAACGACTGAGCCACGCAGGCGCCCCAACACATCTGTTTATAACATGGCTTACTGAACATTTTAAACCCACTGTTGAGATCTACTGCTCATTTCAAAATATCACTGCTCATTGACAATGTACCTGGTCACCCAAGAGCTCTGATGGAGATGTACAATTAAGATTAAAGTCATTTTCATGCCTGCTAATACAATGCACATTCTGCAGTCCATGGATTAAAGAGTAATTTTGACTTCCAAGTATTATTTTTTTAAAAGATTTTATTTATTTGAGAGAGAGAGAGCAGGGGGTGGGGGAGGAGCAGAGGTAGAGGGACAAGCAGACTCTGCGCTGGGTCCAACACAAGGCCCAATCCCACAACCCCGAGATCATGACCTAAGCTGAAATCAAGAGCTGGACACTTAAACCGACAAAGCCCCCCAGGTGCCCCCAAGTATTATTATTTAAGAAATACATTTCATAAGGCTAAAGCTGCCACAGATAATGATTTCTCTGATGGATCTGGACAAAGTAAATTTTAAAACCTTCTGAAAAGGATTCACCATTCTAGATTCCATTAAGAGCATTCAGATTCTTGGGAAGAGGTAAAAATACCAACATGAACAGGAGTTTGGAAGAAGTTGATTCTAATACTCATGGATGACTTAGAGGGGTTCAAGACTTCAGTGGAGGAAGTAACTGCAGATGTGATGGAAAGAGTAAGAGAACCAGAATTAGAAGTGGAGCTTAAAGACGTGACTGCACTGCTGCAATCTCTTATGATAAAATGGTTTCTTGAGATGGAACCTACTCCTGGTACAGATGCTGTGAAGATTGTTGAATTGACAACAAAGGATTTAGAATATTACATAAACCTAGTTAATAAAGCAATGGCAGGGTTTAACAGGATTAACTCCAATTCTGAAAGAAGTTCTACCGTGGGTAAAATGCTATCAAACAGCATCACATGCTAGAGAAATCATTCGTGGAAGGGAGTCTGTCGATGCAGCAACTTCATTGTTGTGCTATTTTAAGAAATTGCCACAGCCACTCCGACTTTCAGTAACCACCACCCCATTCAGTGAGCAACCATCAACATCAAGGCAAGACCCTCCACCAGCAAGATTATCACTTGCTGAAAGCTCAGAGGATGGGTAGCATTTTTTAAAGCCAAGAATTATTTTAAAATTAAGGTATGTACATCTTTTTAGACATAGTGCTATTGTACACTTAATAAACCACAGTATAATGTAAGCATAACTTTTATATGCACTAGGAAACCAAAAAATTCATTTGACTCGCTGTATTGCAATATTCGCTTTATTGTGGTGGTCTGGAACCAAATCCACAATATCTCTGAAATATGCCTTTAGTACCTGTTTGAAAAGCTTTCAAGTATAAAATGGTACTTAGGTGTAAAAGCAAACAAGGTAGGAATACAACTAACAGGAGATTCAAATATTCCTTAGCTTAGTGAAATAATTTATTTATTTATTTTTTAAGATTTTATTTACTTATTTGTTAGAGAGAGTGTGGGTGAGAGACAGAGTGAGCAAGAGTACAAGCAGGGGGAGCTGCAGGCAGAGGGAGAAGCAGGCTCCCCGCTGAGCAAGAAGCCTGATGCGGGACTCGATCCCAGGGCACTGGGATCATGACCTGAGCTGAAGGCAGCCGCTCAACAGACTGAGCCACCCAGGCGTCCCTGAAATAATTTTTTTAAAAAGATTATATTTATTTATTTGTCAGAGAGTGAGAGCACAAGCAGGGGTAACGGCAGGCATTAGGAGAAGCAGACTCCCCGCTGAGCAGGGAGACTGATGGGGGACTTGATCCCAGGACCCTGGGATCATGACCTAAGCTGAAGGCAGACGCTTAACTGACTGAGCCACCCAGGTGTTCTGTGAAATAAATTTCTTTTAATTATTGGGTTTGGGTATTTTCCCTTATCATTTCTCCCCCTGGTAATATAAAAATCCAGAAATTTATATTTTTACATTCATTACGCTAGAATTATATCTTTCCAAGGATTGTAATTGTTCACTATCGCTGTAAAGAAAAACTTGATAGAGGTGATGAAGGTGAGGAAGGAAAGCAAAACCTTCCCATTAAGCAGCAGCAAACAATGGAAAATAAAGACCTACGAATCTTAAGAGTACTAGCTCAATGATTTCAAGTTTAGATGAGTAGTCCTGAGTTATTTAACCTGTTTCCATATAGTTGTTTATTTTTTTAGATTTTATTTATTTATTTGACAAAGAGAAAGAGCCCAATGTGGGTGGGACTAGATCCCAGGACCCCAGGACCATGACCTGAGCCAAAGGCAGACACTTAACCAACTGAACCACTCAGGTGCCCCTCCATATAGTTTCTTATTACAGGCTTTTTCTTTTCTTTTCTTTTCCTTTTTTTATGGATTTAGAGCAGTTTTAAGTTCACAGCAAAATAGAGAATTCTCATATATCCCCTGCCCCCAACACACACAGCCTCCCCCACTATCAACATCCTGTACCAGAGTGGCACATATCTTAAAATGGACATTTAAAACCTGCATTGACACATCATCATCACCCAACATGCACAGTCTGCATTAGGGTTCATTCTTGGGCTTATGTAGTCTATGGATTTGACAAATGTATAATTTAATAACATGCATCCACCACTATTATACTAGCATACAGAATAGTTTCACTGCCCTAAAAATCCTCTGTGTGATGCCTATTCACCTCTGCTACTCTTCCATCCCTGGAAACTACTGATATTTTTACTGTCTCCATAGTTATACCCTTTATAGAATGTCATATATTTGGAATCAGAGTATGTGGCCTTTTCAGATTGGCTCCTTTCACTTAATAATATGCATTTAAGGTTTTTCCATGGCTTGATACCTCATTTCTTCTTAATGCTGAGTAATATTCTATTGACTAGATGTACCATAGTTTATTTACTCATTCATTTACTGAAGGACATTTCGGTTGATTCCAACTTTTGGCAATTAAGAGTAAAGCTACTATAAACATCCATGTGTGGAAGTTTCAACTCATTTGGGTAAATACCAAGGAGTGCAGTTGCTGGATTGTGTGGAAAAAGTATGCTTAGGTTTGTAATAAACTTCGAAACTGTCTTTCAAAATGGCTATATCATTTTGCATTCCCACCAGCAAGGAATGAGAGTTCCCGTTGCTCCACATTCTCACCAGCATTTGGTGTTGTCAGTGTTTTGGATTTTGGCCATTCTAGCAGGTGTGTAGTGGTATTTGGTTGTTTCAATTTGCATTTCCATGATGACATATAATGTGGAACATCTTTTTATATGCTTATTTGCCATTTATATATCTTCTTTGGAGAGGTGTCTGTTAAGGGTTTTGCCAGTTTTTCAATCACATTGTTCATTTTCTTATTGCTGAGTTTTAAGAGTTCGTTGTACATTTTGAATAATAGTCCTTTATCAGATAGGTCTTTTGCAAATATTTTCTCCCAGTCTGTGGCTTGTCTTCTCATTCTCTTGATAGTTATTTTTAATGGATGAGAAACTGAGATTGAGAAATTTACCTGCTCAAGGCACACAGTAGGAAGGGCAAGGCCAGGACTTAACCTCTTTTCTTACCCCTACTCCATGCTGTATTTACTAGGATTTATTTGGAAAAGCAGAATACTGAAGGGAACAAAACAAAACAAAACACCACCAGCCACCACAACCACTCTAATTCTCAGCAAAGGAAACCACACAGCCTTCCATTCTCTTATCTCACAAATTCCCTCTGATAATCTCTTACTGATTGCCATGTTCCAATTTTCATTTTCTGTTGATAACTCCTATAACTATTTATAGCCTAGACCGCTCAGATCTGTATAGTCAAATGCTATTAGACATCTCTAGTTATACATCCCATGGGTTCCTCAAACACAGCCTGTCCAAAACTGAACTCCTCATATTATCCTTGAACCTGTTCCTGAATTCTCTATCTCAATAAATGGATCTCCATTTCAGAAACCTTGAAGTTATCCTAAGACCACACTTCTTCCTATCCTACCATTTCTTATTTTCATTTTTTTTAAAGATATATTTTTTAAAAATTTATTTATCTGACAGAGAGAGACACAGCGAGAGAGGGAACACAAGCAGGGGGAGCAGGAGAGGGAGAAGCAGGCTTCCCGCCGAGCAGGGAGCCCGATGTGGGGCTCGATCCCAGGACCCGGGGATCATGACCTAAGCCGAAGGCAGATGCTTAACTGAGCCACCCAGGCACCCCTTCCTATCCTACCATTTTTTAAAGATTTATTTATTTATTTATTTATTTATTTATTTATTTGAAAGAGAGTTGGGGGGAAGGGCAGAGGGAAACAGAGGGAGAGAAGCAGACTCCCAGCTGAGTGTGGAGCCCAACATGGGGCTCGATCTCATGCCCCTGAGATCATGACTGGCGCTGAAATCAAGAGTCAGATCTTAACCAACTGAGCCACCCAGGCGCCCCCATCCTGCCATTTCATTTGCAAAACTAGTCCCAACTCAAAAAATTCTGTGTTCTCTGTCCACTGACCTCTTCATTTTCTCACAATTCATCAACCTCTTCCTAGTTTCCCTTCCCTCCTTTCCTAGCCTAGATTTCCTGGTCCACCTTAAAAATGACTTAAAAATAACTTCACCCCCTCTCTCTCTTCTTCATTTTGCCAGGCAAAACTTCAATCCTAATGGCGCCTATCATCTATCTGTTCCAGCTAAATTTTGCAAAAAAACCCAAAAAATAAACAAAAATATGCTACCAAGCTGACTGGTTTCACTATAAATTTATGTTCCCAAAGCTTAGATGAGCATCAAAAGTGCCTCAATTACCTTATGAAGTTTCTTTAGTGGTACATATTCCCCCTGTCCCCTCCCTGGAAGAATATTTCATGTTTGTCCCCTCAAACTTCTTCTACCTTCACTTTCAAGTGACAGCCTTATCTTATAGAGAAAAAAAGAGAATAATTTTAAGAGAACAGGAAAATACCTGATACAAATTCTCACATTTCAACCACCAGGCCAACTTCATTTGCCTGAGCTTCTCCTTCCTCTGACTTTTCACTGAAGTAAGAGTCTCACCTTGTGCTCTACAGTCCATTCTCTCTCAAGTTCTTAAGGACTCAACTCCACATGGTCTGGGCTTACTTCTCTCTCCAACCCATCTCCCACTGTTTACCCTCTTGCTCACAATACTCCACTAAAAACCAGTATTTTTCATTTTAGGGTCTTTGTACATGCTGTCTATGCCTTCTCTCTTTCATAATTTGCAATTTTTGGTTAACTCAGTTGTCTATTTCTCTATGTAGTTGACTCCCCACCACTACCACAATGGCCCTAGGCCACCACTGATCTGCTGTCACTGCAAATTTGCCTTTTATAGAATCTCATATAACATATAGTTTTTGAAGTCTAGCTTCTTTCACTTAAGCACAATATTTTTGAGATTCGTCTATATTGTTCCACGTGTAGTTCATTCTTTTTTATTGCTAAGTAGTATTCCTTTACATGGATGTACCATAATTTATTTATCCATTTACTTGTTGATGCATACTTGGTGCTTTTTCCAGCTTGGGGCCATCATGAATTAAACTGCCATGAACACCAGTATACAAGTCTTTGTGTGAACACAAGATTTCATTTTCTTGGATAAAGACATAGTGTAGGACTGGAAACTGCTGGGTCATTTGGTAAGTATACAGTAAATTTATAACAAACTGGAAAACTGTTACCCACTAATAATGTATAAGCATTCCAATTAATCCATATCCACATCAATATTATATACTGTCAATCTTTTCATTTTAGCTGCTCTAGTGGGTGTGCAGTATCTCACTGTGGTTTTAATTTGCATTTCTCTAATGACTCATGATGTTGAGTAACTTATGTGCTTATTGGCATTCATATAGCATTTATTGAGGCATGTCTGTTCAAATCATTTGTCCATTTTAAAAACTGTCATTGAACACTACATCAAAAACTAATGATGTACTATATGCTAATTGAACATAATAAAAAAGTAATAAAATTAAAAATAAATAAATAATAAAAATTGGATTATTTTATGGAGTTGTAAGAGTTCTCCATATATTCTAGATACAAGTCCCAGTCCTTTATCTGATATATGTATTGTGAATACCTTTTTCCCATTCTGTGGCTTGCCTTTTTATTTATTTATAACTATATCTTTTGGAAAAGAGTTTAATTTTGAAGAACTCTATCAAGATTATTTCTTTTTAGGATTTTTGTTTTGTTGTGTACCAAGAAACTTTTGCCTACTCCAAGGTCATTAAGATTTTCTCCTATTGTCCGTGATCCATATTTAGCTAACTGTTATGTATGGAATAAGATAAAGGTAAAAATTTCACTTTTTCCCAAAATAAATACCTAATTGTTCCAGCACCATTTGTTAAAAAGAATGTCCTTTTCCCACTGAATTACTTTGGCTCCTTTGTCAAAACTCAACTCATTGTATACATGTAGGTCTATTCCTGGACTCTCTATTTTGTTCCAGTGACCTACCTATGCCCACCGTTTTCCTTTTAGGGTCAGTATCTCCTGTGGAGTGAGCAGAAGGTGATAATTGGGGTCCAAAAAATTTCAAAAAATTTTCCTTTCTCTAAACCCTCTTTCTCCTTTTCTTCTTTGAAGCATTTAGCACAAAATAGTCCTCAAAATCAAAATTGCTAGCACAGAAGGTACTATAATTGTCCATATATGCCAACCACAGCATGATCTCAGGATGAAGATTTTATTCATACTACAATGCAGGACAAGTAAGAAAAATATGAAAGTTTTATTTCTAAATTCACTGTAAGGGCACCTGGGTGGCTCAGTCGGTTAAGCGTCTGCCTTTGGCTCTGTTCATGATCCCAAAGTCCTGGGATCGAGTCCCACAAAGGGCTCCCTGCTCAGCAGGGAGTCTGCTTCTCCCTCTACTCCAACCCCCTGCTTGTGATCTCTCTCTCACACATGCTCTCTCTTTTTCAAATAAAATCTTTAAAAAGGAGAAACCCCTATGTTTAAAAATAAATTCACTATACAGTCCACTAAAAACAAACAATATCTTAGTGCCCTCTAGTGGGGAGAAACTGTAGGGATATGCCAAACGAGAGAGAGATGGGCTAACAAAACTATTCAGAGGAATTCTGAATACCAACAAATGTGATTAATATTTTTATTTATTCTTCTCACTCTTTTTAAAACAAAAATGTTTTAATAAAAAGGAAAATGTTTTGCTATTTTATGCAATTTAAATCCAATGTGAATGCAGTGAAAGAGAAAATTGGTTAGAAAAATGAAACGTGTTTGAGGGGCGCCTGGGTAGTGCAGTGAAGCATCTGACTTCTTGGTTCAGATTGTGATCTCAGGGTCAAGAATTCAAGCCCCACCTCCAGCTCCGCACTCAGTGGGGAGTCTGCTTAAGATTCTCTCTCTCCCCACTTCTCTTTGCTCCTCCCCCTCTCTAAAATAAATAAAAAGAAAAAATATATGTTTGAAATTCATATTCCCATAATTATATTTCCATATTCAAAGGAAATGGAGACCACAGGTCAGAGGAAGAGAGCAAGGATATTACATAATGAATTGAGCAAGGATATAAATGAAATGGTTTCAAGATAGGTAGTTTAAACACACTGTCAAGATGTATATGTTACTATCTTTATATTTATGTATTCATTTAATATTTATATAATATTAATATATAACAATATATAATTAAGAATTTATATAATGCAATACATAATATTTATTAAATATAAATAAATAATATTTATACACACAGAACAAATTTTTCTGGGATGGAGCACAAAAGGCTGTCAACAACAATTACCAGTGAGGACCAAGGGTGAGTAGGGAGAAAGGGAGGATTTATACATCTATATATTTTAAATATGTATAATAAATGCTCTTTTAAAATGTAGGTCGATTATTTTCAAACAGCGAGTTGAAATTTTATATGCTTACACATGAACCCCCAAAGAGGTGGCAAATGAATATTTTGTTCAGAACAGTCTGTTCCAACAGTTGAATATAATTAACTCTTGTTATGTCCCACAGGGTACATAGCTACCTTAACCTCTAGCATTCTCAAACACTGCAGGAGAGAAACAATAAATTAAAAGTACTTTTCAGTATCAATTTTGCTCAACAATTTAATCCTTTAGATATTTCCATATCCCCACAAAGCCTCCACGATCTGAAGGAGGAAATTCAAAATGTCTGCTCTCTGAATAACCCATTATTGAGTAGGTTCTTGTGCCAATCTTAAATATAAAGTCATTTTTCTAAATGGTGTATCATAATTTTCCAGTAAATCTTAAAGACTTTCCTGCTGATGGGCACCTGGGTGGCTCAGTTGGTTAAGCGACTGCCTTCGGCTCAGGTCATGAATCTGGAGTCCTGGAATCGAGTCCTGCATCGGGCTCCCTGCTCAGCAGGGAGTCTGCTTCTCCCTCTGACCCTCCCCCCTCTCATGTGCTCTATCTCTCTCTCATTCTTTCTGTCAAATAAATAAATAAATAAATCTTTAAAAAAAAAAAAAGACTTTCCTGCTGAGTCTCAAAAGTTTTTTGCTAATTCTACATACACCTCCACCTCTGAGGAATACTAGCCTCACTAAGCCAATGAGACTTCTACTTAGAAGAAATTATTCAAAGTTCCTTCATCTTTTTTTTAAAGATTTATTTATTTATTTATTTTAGAGAGAGCATGAGCAAGGGGAGGGGCAGAGGGAGAGAGAGAATCCTGAAGCAGACTCCCTGTTGAGTGTGGAGCCCAATGGGGGCTTGATCCCAGGACTCTGAGATCATGACCTGAGCCAAAATCAAGAGCCAGCCGTTTAACCAACTGAGCCACCCAGGTGCCCCTCCTTCATCTTTTAATAAAAATTTCTTGGTATATTCACTACCTTTTCTCTTTCTTCTATTCTAAAGGAAGAGGTCTGTCTCCTCATCTTTTCCTTCAAACTACCTCCCAATCTTTATTTTGTATTTTTTTATTAAAAAAAATTTTTTTTAACACCACTGTTGTCATAGTTATAGGTTCAAAACTTGAGTCATTATCACTCTTCCTCTCCTTCCAAAATGTCTTTTGTTTCTTCTTGATCTTACCTTTTCATTAACACAAAGGGAGGAGTTTAAAAAGACTCCCAGTTTCTGCCACACTGCTACCAGTTGATAGGGTGAATGACTGAACTGCTAAGGGCCAGGAACACCTGTAAGGCCCTCACTGTACTTTTGCAAGTTCCTCAGTCTATCTGAAGCTTTACCTTTATATCCTTGGAGATAATCCATTCTTCTGAATTTCTGCTGTAATTATTGCCTGTACCATTCTCTGGTTTGCAGCCCAGTCTCCTTCACATTGACATTCTTCTCTTAAGCCCTTGCTTAATCTTCCCAACTATTGGTAAATTCTTAAGATTATAGATTTTATATTTCTTATTTCCACTATCTTACCCAAAATACATTTTATATGATGATCATGTGTGTGATTCCCACCCTAGAAATTCACAGAATTCTCTAAGAGCACTTTGAGGACAACAGTCACTTTTACTATCAATGACTTACTTATACTCAGTCCTCCATTTCCATCCTCAGGCCCCTCCCACCCCTTGTACTGCTATCACCGCCCACCTCCTTTCCTTCCTATGTATCTTCACTTTCCTTCTCCCTCTGGTAAGTAGTACTAAAGAATTATATGCTATGCTTTTAGTTAATTCCACCTATAAGGGTAACCTGTAAATGTGACTTGTATTTCCAGCAGTATGAAGTAGTAAATACATTGAATTATCTTCCCACTGCAACTAAATATGGAGTATAAACACCTACTTAAATTTACTAACTGTAATAGTTATTTCACAGTAGTGGACAAGGTCTCCACTTTATACTATTTGAAGTCAATATTTTTCTTCTTGCCTTAGAATTTCAGAGACTTTTTTTTACATTCCAAACCACTCATTTCATAGGTGTAGAAACTTAGGCCCAGAGAAGTGAAATCACAGAACAAATCACAGACCAAATTAGTAATAGAAAACAGATCAAAACGCATGCTTCTTGATTCTCAATGCAGTGCTTTTTTATTCCAAACCAAAACTTCTCGGTATCTTCTCCTTCCTCCCCTCCACTTTTTAAAAAAGATTTTATTTTTAAGTAATCTCTATACCCAACATTTGGCTCGAGATCAAGAGTTGCATGCTGTACTGACTGAGCCAGCCAGGTGCCCCTTCTTCTTTTTTTTTTTTAAAGATTGTATTTATTTGTCAGAGAGAGAGAGAGGGAGAGAAAGAGAGAGCACACACGCAGGGGAAGAAGCATCAGGCAGGAGAAGCAGGCTCCCCACTGAGCAAGGAGCCCGGTGCAGAACTTGATCCCAGAACCCTGGGATCATGACCTGAGCTGAAGGCAGACGCTTAACCAACTGAGCCACCCAGGTGTCCCTTTTTCTTTCTTTATTCCACTGTTTTTCCTTGTGGCATAAGGGCAGCCAAAATAATGTCAATTACCCTTTTATTCTTCTCCCCCAAAGAGCCCATACTTATTTATAATTTAAGGATTTAAAGAGCATTTCCCAGTCTTGCTTGCCTCTACTCCTGCTAAGCCTCTAGCAATGTAAGGTGCCACCCTCCTGAGGCAGTTGATAAATTGTGTATGGATTATCACCAACAGAATGCAAATTTACCTTGGTAACAGGGGAACAATGACAGTAGAATGGCATTATCTGAGTACTAAGACTTACAAAGCTTCCAACAAGGAAGACAACAGGAATCTCATCCTCACCTGGATTAAAAACTGCAATCGTTTGACAACTATAAAATGCAAACATCATCTGCAAGTCCAATGAATTCCTAACAAAGGTCTAACTAGTAGTTAGGGAGGCTGCTGGTGTATTAGATGGGGCCAGGAAGAAAGAAGAAAAGACAATAAATAAACCAAAAGGCACCAGGGAAACTAATAAAGATGCTAACAAAGAAAGAAAAACAAAACAGGGAGATTGCATGAGGGTAGCATAACTATGACATTAGGTAATCATCTTTCCCATAGCCCAGATGAGAACTACGGCTAGAGTCATAGTTTTTCATTTATATTCAACTGGTTTCTGCATATTAACTTCCATAGCCTGCCCTCAAAGTGAGATTGCTAATAAAAGAAACCTAAAGTTACTAAAATTCCAGCTTAAAACAATTTGAAACCACTCAAATGTCCATCAACAGGGTTTTGATTACATAAACTGAGGTACATTAGAACAATGGAATATCATACATCTGTAAAAAGAGGTTAATATTATGTGACCCTTTTGTGTAAGAAAGATAGGAGAAAATATATGTATTATTTAAACTTGCATAACAAAGCAATAAGAAATGAAGAACAGGCCATGAAAAAATGTTTTGGGCTATTTATGTGTAAATTCATTATCAACTTTATTACCTAGGAACAACTTAAGGTTGTTATAGTGGTACTTCTTATTTAACTTTTGCTCTTTCCTAGCTTAAGGATGAACTGGACCATCTGGATGAGAATGTTTAATTTAGGACTGGATGACACAATAGGGTCTGAGGATCGAATATATGATGTTGATTGATTTCCAGTCTCCGTCAGATCAGAAATGACTTTTCTTCATGCTTGGACAAGGTAAGTGCCACCCTCACTCATACTCTTTCCACAATAATATATCACCCAATGCTTACCTCCACTAACCCTTAATCAGTATTTACAATTTAAATAAATACCTCACTATCTGATTCCAAGTACTTAACCAGTTTCTGTGCCATGTGTTTTAGGCTTTAGCTGTTATTGTCCCTCCAGTTATTTTTTTTATTTAAATTCCAGTTCGTTAACTAGTTTCAGGCATAGAATTTAGTGATTCATCACTTATATACAACACCCAGTGCTCATCACAACTAGGGCCCTCCTTAATCCCCATCCAGTTAAAACTGTAAATGCTTATAAGTTACTAACCAACTAGCTATACGTAGTCTTTGCATATAATGCCTCAAATGCATTTAATTAGACACCCTGGAACTACTTTTTTTATGCCAGTTCCCAAAGTATAATCCTTTATAACCAAAAATCATAAACCCTACACCATGCCTTACAACCTTTCATCTTCCTAGGTTTCCTAGTCCTGAAAGACAGCTTAGAATCTATTAATTTCACTCACAGATACTGACAGTTTCCAACATGCAAACAAGTGGAGAAAAGGTATTAGCTATATTTCTTAGCTGCTGGGAAAAATGATTAAGGACCAAATACAAAAAGGTAGAGGCAACATACTCAAATCTCATACTTAAAGAGAAAGAATGAGATTCAAGACCAGGAATGTAAACACAATACTCTTCCCTCAATTTCTACCTTTTCTTCTAGTCCTCTCCAATTACCTTCACCACCCCTTCCCTTCCTCTAGGGAGGGAGGCTGCAGGCAGCAGCTGGTTTACTCACAGCTAGCTTTATTTGGTTTACATGGCACAAAAGAGAGCTATTTGTTTATGATTGGTTCAAATTCTTTTCACCTAGGTAAAAAGACTCTTAAACTAACAAAAAGAATCGGGAGAAAGAGGTGATGGAAGACTTGAGAGTGGAAAGAGATGGGCCTGGGTATTCTAAGTACTGTGCTTCTGGTTTCTGAATCCTGTTCCTAGTGGCCATGACCCTAGATCTAGGGAAGAAGGTGAATAATGGTTACTATGTTATTATTTAAAGATTTTTTGGGTGGCTGGGTGGCTAAGCATCTGCCTTCTGCTCAGGTCATGATCCGGGGACCCTGGGATGGAGCCCTGCTTCTCACTCTCCTTTGCCTGCCACTCCCCCCGTCAAATAAATAAATAAAATCTTAAAAAATCTTAAAAAAAAAAAAGATCTTTCATCTGTTCACATCTTTGGATCTCAGAGTAACACTGTTCTTTCAACCTTCCAGTTTTTATAAACTAGTGCCAAAAAGAAATTACAGGCAACATCACCAGTGGATACACCCAAACTCAGAAATATATCTCTTTAGCAACAGAGGTAAAGAGGGAATGATTATTTTTTTAATCCACCCCACCCTCTGCTATGAAATGAGTATCTTTTTTAAAACTTTAATTATAAAAGCCATTCCTGTTCACTGTGAACAAACAAAAGAGGAGACAAAAATCAACCATAATCCCAACCCTCAACTATTATCATTGTTGACACTTTAGTATGTATCCTCCTGATAAAAATGTGAGATGTTATAACTTTTTTCATGTAACATATTACATATTTCATGTCTATAAAATCAAAATACTATAGCTGAGAGCATGGATTTTGAAGTCAGACAGATATAACTGTCTCAATGTTTTAAGCAAGTTATTTAATGTCTCTTAGTGCCTCAGTTTCCATATGTATAACTGAAATAGAAAGTTCTAACTCACAGGCTTATTCTAAGGATTACATAAAGATGATAGAACAAATCTAGCACATTGTAAATACTCAACAACATAAAATACACTGCATAAATTTTGTACTTCTACAACATTTTATTAAGTGGCTACTATTCCACTGGAAGAATATATCCTAGTTTATTAAAAATCCCTTATTGTCAAAATAAAGTTGTTTCTAAATTTATAATACTATATATAGCAATGCAACGAACACTAAATCTAAATCTGTACACGTTTGTGATTGTTTTTCCTAAAACAAAATTTGTAGAGTAGAATTCTAAGTCAAAAGGAATAACATGATCTCTCCCTCTATTGCCAAATTGCCCTCCAGAAAAGTTGTACCAATTTACACTCCCGTCTACATATATAAAAATGTACATTTCCTCACTCATTCACTCACACCAAAATTTAAAACTATTTTTAAAATATCATACATATCTTTTTATAATCAATGTTTCAAAATGATAAAGGATAAGGATTCCAATAAAAAATTCTGTAATTTTAGCACTGTTAGAAGTGAAAGTTTCCCTTGCTTCAGTTTTTTCCCTATTTGGAGGGAAATTGATTTTTATGTAGTCAAATGTATCACTCTTATGAATTCTGGATTTTATATCATATTTAGAAAATAATCGCTGATGGCTTCTTTCAGTACTTTTACAGTATCATGAACATGGATGTATTTCCATTTACTTGTGTTTTCTTCAGTTTCTTCCAATAACATCTTGAACACCATTGGTGGGAATGTAAATTGGTCCAGCTACTATGGGAAACAAGATGGAGGGTCCTCAAAAAATTAAAAATAGAAATACCATATGATCCGGCAATTCCACTTCTAGGTATATATCCAAAGGATATGAGAAAAAGGATATCAGAGAGATATAAGCACTCCCATGTTTACTGCAGCATTATTCACAATAACCAAGATATGGAAACAACCTAAGTGCCCATCAATGGATGAATGGGTAATGAAGATAATGAAGATGTCACACACACACACACACACACACACACACACACACACACACACACACATACAGAGGAATATTTTTCAGTCATGAGAAAGAAAAAATATCCTACCATTTGCAACAACATGGATGGACCTTGAGACATTATGCTAAGTGAGATAAGCGAGACAGAGAAAGACAAATGCTGTATGATATCACTTATATATGGTATCTTTAAGAAGGCAAATTCATAAAAACAGAGTAAATGGTGATTAGCAGGGGCTGGAGGTAGGATGGTGGGGTATTATGAGAAAGGTTGTTTAAAGGTACAAGCTTGCAACCAGTAGCTAACTAAGCCCTGGTGATCTAATGCATAGTACAGTAATTATAGACAACATTGTCACATTATAAACATACCTTCTAAGAGACTATATCTTAATTCCCACCACAAAAAAAGAAATAATAATTTTGTGACAGGACGGAGGTCCTAGCTAAGCTATAATGGCAATCATACTGCAATACAAAAATGTATTAAATCAACATGTTATATACCTTCAATTTACTAATGCCATATGTCAAATATATTTCTTTTTTTTTAATTTTTTATTGTTATGTTAATCACCATATATTAAAATATATTTCAATATAAAACCAAACACATGTAAAGATGTTTGTACTGAAAAGGCTTATAGTCTATTTAAAACAAATATATAAATAAAAAGATACCATGGAGTTATATTCAGAAATAATAATACAAATGGGAGGGGAGAAGTAGAAGTATACTATCATAAGACTGACATACTGTATGTACCATATATATAAAGTACCATATGACATAAACATAGTCTCTGATAAATTAAAGATGTATACTATAAACCCTAAAACAACCACTAAAAAAAGAAAAGCATTATAGCTAATAAGCTAATTGGGAGATAAAACTGAATGATTAAAATATACTTAATACAAAAGAAACAGGAAAGGGGGAACAAAGGACAGATGAGAAAAACAGAAAACAAATTGCAACACAGCAGATTTACAACTATCCATATGAATAATCACATCAAATGTTGATGCTCTAAACACCCCAATTAAAAGGCAGAGATTGTCAGATTGGATAAAAGCAAGATCTACCTATGTGCTGCCTACAAGAAATACACTTACATAAATATAGAGATACAAAAGAAAAAGGAGGGGGAAAAATACCCTATGCTAATACTAATCAAAAGAAAGCTGAAATGACTAACTTTCATATGTATCCTCAGGTAATTTCAAATCTGATGATGTGATGATGAGACACTAATTCACCAACTTCCATCTTATTTATGATACTTAGTTCATTTCTGAAGATGAAAGGCCTAAAGTCATTAAAAATTATATGCCCCATTTAAGAAAGTTTTCTGCATACTTAAGGAAAAATGTTAGATGCATTTCCCCCTATATATGTCATTTTTTATGACTTACCAACATTTAAACCTTGCCTATAACTAGATGCCTCTCAGCTTCACACCCTAGTGGTACATAATTCCCCAAATTAGCAAACTTAAGTAATAAAGGCATCCCTGCACAATCCCACCCACCCCATCCTCAGGCAATTATTCTTGGGGGAAAAAAATCCCAGAGTTGTAAATTCATTCTGTGAGCCTGTGTATTTTAACCTACTTTCATGAAATACAGAAACCAGAAAACCCCTCCCTCAGTAAATTTAAGCAAATGATTATTTCAAAATACTTTCTATTTTGCTGCTTTTAAAAAAAAAAAAGTGTGCCTGTTTTTTAAAAATTAAAATAATTTTTATATTTTAAATATAATTATTATAATATATCACAATATGTATTACAATATAATATACTAATCTTAAAAAGTTGAGGGATGGGGCACCTGCGTGGCTCAGTCGTTAAGCATCTACCTTCAGCTCAGGTCATGATTCCAGGGTCCTGGGATTGAGCCCTGCATCGGGCTCCCTGCTCAGTGGGGAGCCTGCTTCTCCCTTTGCCTGCTGCTTCCCCTACTTGTGCTCTCTCTGTCAAATAAATAAATAAAAATCTTAAAAAATAAAAAAAAATTTTTTTTAAATAAAAAAGTTGAGGGGTGCCTGAATGGCTCAGTTGGTTAAGTGTCAGACTTGTGGTTTCGGCTCAGAGTCGTGAGATCCAGCCCCATGTTGGGCTCAGTGCTCAGCGGGGCGTCTGCTTGAGATTCTCTCTCTCCCTCTGCCCCTCCCCCATTCTTTCTCTTCCCCCCCTTCTCTCAATCTCTAAAATAAATAAATAAATCTGAAAAAAAGTTGAAACGGCTATATTAATACCAAGTAAAGTATATTTCAGAGCAAAGTACATTACTAGAAATAAAGGGTATCATTTCTTAATCATAAAGGGGTCAATTCATCAAGAGGACATAATCTTGAATGGTTCTGTATCTGATAACTAAGCTTTAAAATACTGATAGAACTGCCAAGAGAAACAGACAAATCCACAATTCTAGCCAAGATTTCCAAACCCCTCTTATTAACTGATAGAACAAAGAGAAGATCAGAAAGGATTATAGAAGACTTGAATAACACTACCAATCACTTTGACCTAACTAATATTTATCAAATACTCAATCCAACGAAAGCAAAAAATACATTCTTTTCAAGTGCACACAGAACATTTAACAAGATAAAACATATTTTGGGCCATAAAACAAGTCTAAATAAATTTAAAAGAACTCAAGTCCTACAAAGTACATTTTCTAACACAGTGAAATTAAACTAGAAAATAGCAACAGAAAGATGTCGGGAAAATCCCCTGAATGTTTAAAAATTAAATACAACACTTCTAAATAATCCATTAGTAGAAGAAAAAAATCAAAAAGGAAGTTAGAACACATTTTAAGCAGACTAAAAACACAACATATCAAAATTTGCAGGCTGCAGCTAAAGCAGCACTTAGAAATTTGTAACACTAAACACTTCTATTACAAAAAAGAAAGATCTCAAGCCAAAAACCTCAGGTTCTTGGAGCACCTGGGTGGCACGGTTGGTTGAGCAACTGACTCTTGGTTTTGGCTCAGATGGTGATCTCAGCGTCCTGAGCTCTGCACTCAGCATGGAGTCTGCTTGAGATTCTCTCTTCCTCTCCCCCTCCTGCTCATGCTCTCTCTCTCTCTAAAATAAATAAATCTCAAAACAAAACAAAAAAACCCCTCAGCTTCTTCCTTAAGAAACTAGAAAAAGAAGAGCTAATAAAACCCAAAGTAAACAAAAGAAAGGACTAATAAAGATCAGAGCAGAAATCAATAAAATAGAAACTAGGAAAGTGATTTCAGTGAAACCAAAAGCTGGTACTTTGAAAAGATGAATGAAATAGATAAACATTTAGTCAGACTAATAAGGAATAACAAAGATAGATCCAAATTAACAATATCAGGAATGAGAGAGGTGAAATTTCAATTCTACAGACATTAATAAGAAATTATTAACAATTTGTTCTAATAAATTCAACAAATTCCTTGAAAGACACAAAGTTCACTCAAGAAGAAACAAATAAATCTGAATTACAGAAATTGAATTTGTGGTTAAAAACCTTGCCACACAGAAGACACCATGCTCAGATGGCTTAACTGGTAAATCCCACCAAATATTTAAGAAGAAATAATATAAATTCTACACAAACTCTACAAACGCACAGCTAGAAAACTACAAATGTTTCTCCCTGACACAGATCCAAAAATTCTTAGCACATTTTTAGAAAATCAATTCCAACAATGTATAAAAAGAATAATGAATCACAACCAAGTGGGGTTTATCCCATAATGGACGCTTGGTGTAGCATACAAAAATCAATGCAATTTACCATATTAATAAACTGAAAAAGAAAAATCATATGATCATCTCAATGGGTGCAGAAAAAGCATTTACATACAACTCTCTCTCTCTCTCTCTCTCTCTCTCTCTCTCTCTATATATATATATATATATATATATACACACACACACACTTTTATTTTTCTTGAGTGGATTTCTAGAAGGGTAATTCTGTCCCATATAGGATTACCCTAACAGGCAACTTTTGCTCAGGGACTCCACCTCTTCCTGGCTGAGATTTTCTCAATAGTACCATGGTCTGGACTGTTCCTACCCAATCTTTCCTTCCCTGTCTTCCTTCACAGGTGTTACACCTGCATCACATTCTGAAAGCTCTCCCTACTTACTCCTGTCTCCTTTCTGTTTGTAGTTCACAGGTGCTTTCCCCCAATAAAGCCTGTACTCTAAGCTTGTCTTGACATCTGCCTCTTGGGAGGATCCACACTGGCATAGGGAGCATAAGATAATTTAGTTAATTGTGGAAAGAATTAGCTACTTGTTTAAATGGGACTTGACTCCACATTCTTCATGCCCAGCAGTATGTTTAAGCTATATAATGGTTGACTTCTCTAGACAAGCAGTTGGAAGCCATGCAGCCAGACATGAGATACAAATTGTGTTTTCTTTTAGCTCAGTATACTGTGGGCTCTTTAGCTATTTCACTTGAACACTCAATTACTTTGCCTCAGGAAACAGAGCAGTCTCTAAGTGAATCACCATGTTTTTCCTTGTCCTGTCTTGAACTGAGAGATCTGGCCAACAATGAAGGCAAAAGCACCAATCTCTGGCATTTAAAATATCCTGAAGAACCAACATGTTATCAGGCCAATCTTCTTCATCCCTATCACAAAAGAAAATCTCAACTCAAGGATAGATGGTATGCCATTCGTGATAGGCAACATTCATTAAATAAGATTTCACTTGTATTTCTTTTGAATTTTACAAATTTTACACCATTCTGTTCCAAAGGGATAGTCTTAAGAAATTTGCCAAAGTTTTTAAATTATTGAAACAAACTGAGAATGTACAGAGCCTATAATGATCAGTGGTTTTATATTAGAACCTCAAGAATCATGTTGCCTTGTTGTATATAGTGCTCTGTATACTGTGGTTGGCTAATAAATACTAAACCAATCCTCCATAACCTGCCTTCTAGGGCAAAAACTCCCTTTATTCATAAGACCAAAATATTCCTTAGAAATTTTTCAAAGGAGAGCTTCTTAAATCTTACATTTTGGCCTTACAGCTTTCTACTATAAAAGTGCTGAGGGATAAAGGTACACCATGACCCAATGACTACCTCAAGACATTCTTCTTAGAGAAGTATGAATTTGTCTGCCCTTAGTTTCACCTTCTTACAAAGTTCCCTAGTCCAGGCTAAATAATTCCTTTCTTGCTCTAATATTAACACCCTTCAGATATTTAGGAATGTCTCTCTCCTAAATCTTGTAGTTGCCAGAATTCAGTTAACCCTCTATGCTTAAAATCTTAACCGTTCTTCACAAATTTATCTATTTATTCTTTTCAGCACTCAGAGCTCACCATCCTCTGTTCCTATCATGCTGACACTGTGCTAAATGTAATACTCCCAGTGGGCTTTTGCCAACTCCCTATGCTGTGGCACAATTCTTCTTTGTTCACTGCCTAGAATAGCACTGGCTTTCCTTTGACTGCCAGATCGTATTTCAAGCCCAAACCAAGTTTGTTATCTGCCATTACTGTCAAGTCTCTCTTGCCCTTGAGTTGCAGTTTTTTTCCCCCGTCAGATCTCTTGTATCTCTTCAGCCTCCGAAACAAGAGTGTAATTGTGTCCTAATGCTAATTTCCCAGATGAATGAATGTTGTTCATATTTTGGCCCGATATTAATACTGGAAATCGCTTATTGATAATTTTCATAACTAAGCTTTTTCTCCTCTGTTGGATTCCTATGATCTTTCTTTTTTTAAAATTTCACTCAAGGGGGCGCCTGGGTGGCTCAGTCGTTAAGCATCTGCCTTCGGCTCAGGTCATGATCCCAGGGTCCTGGGATCGAGCCCCGCAGGAAGCCTGCTTCTCCCTCTCCTGCTGCCCCTGCTTGTGTTCCCTTTCTCACTGTGTCTCTCTGTCAAATAAATAAATAAAATATAAAAAAATAAAAATAAAAATAAAATAAAAAAATTTCACTCAAACTCATATCTTCCTTTTAGTAACTTTTAGGTAAAAAAAAATAGGTTGTATACTTTCCATAGTTCCTTCAGTTCAATAAACTTTGACTAAGCACCTACTACATGGAAGTATTGTGACAAACATGAATATACTGCTTTTTTTTCCAAGCATCTCACAATCTTGTTTGAAAGAAAAACATGTAAATATATATTTATAATATAGTGTAATAATGCAATAATGAAAAATCATACAATCTACAAAGGTCAGGAAAGGTGATAACTCTTAAGAATGAACAGGAATCTATCAGATCCAGAAGGAGGAGGAAGAAATTCCAGTCAGAAATTCTGGAACAAGGGCAAAGAATGTTGAATAGTGTGGAATGCTTGGGAAACAAGTGGCATGATGTTGCTGGAACATAAAGGGCAGGTAAGGGAGAAGTGGCAGGAAATAAAAATAGGAAATTAGAAAAGAATCAAAGTACTATACCCTGAAGTACCTTGAATTCCAAATTAAGAAGTTTATTTTTTTTAAAGGTTTTATTTATTTATTTGACAGAGAGAGACAGTGAGAGAGGGAACACAAGCAGGGGGAGTGGGAGAGGAAGAAGCAGGCTTCCCGCGGAGCAGGGAGCCCAATGTGGGGCTCGATCCCAGGACCCTGGGATCATGACCTGAGCCAGAGGCAGATGCTTAATGACTGAGCCACCCAGGC